>NW_026973468.1:0-22176 GCF_036172545.1 Culicoides brevitarsis | reverse complement strand
AATTAGCGTAAAAGCGATTTACAAATTTTTTAATAATTTTTTTTAATTTTTTTTTTAATTTTTTTTTTTTTTTTTTTTTTTATTTTTTTTTTTTTTTTTAAATTTTTTTTTAAATTTTATTTTAAAAATATTCTTAAAATTTTTTGCTTAAAAACTTGAAAAATCAAGCTTAAATAATTAATCCAAACCAAGCAAAACTCAATAAAAATGCCTCAAAAGCCCTTTTAGCCCTTAAATCCGCTACTGATTTCAACACGTGAATGTCCAAAATCTGACATAATAATTTCTCGCGTAATATCATAAAAGCATAAATTTGCATCGCGAAAGAAGAAAGTAAAACATCACGACTTTTGGCTTCCCATAAGTGAATAAATGGCATAATTAGATAATTTAATTATCATTAAGCTCTCTATTCTCTCGGAAATTAATTTAAATTAAAATCCATGCGATTTGATAAGCGTTGCTTTTATTTACTTAAATGATCGTTTTTTTTATTTTTTTGCATTGAATTTCATTCATGAAAGCCAGAAATTATCATTTCTCTATCAAAAAGTGATTTTCAATGTAAGAAAAATGTGGAGAAAAATAGGCGCATGATGCACGAACTCTCCAACTTTGATTCCATTCAACTATTCTTCGTGTGCTCGAGTCGGCTCGTGATTCTCAGTGTCTCAGGGAAATAATAAATAACAGAAAAAATGTGAGCTAATCATATTGTTTTCATCTATCGCGCTTTGTTACATTGTACTTTTTTTCTTGTGAGGTCGAAGCGATGAAGAAAAATGTTTCATTTTACAACTATTTTAATTTTTTAAAAATTTTCTCAGTTTTTTAAATAAATTTTTCTAAAAATTATTTAGAAATTATTTAAAATTAATTTTTTCTTTTAATTAAATAATTTTTAAGACGAAATTTTGAAAATGTCAATATCAAAAAATTACAGTTACAAAATTTGTAAATCGCTTTTTGTTAATTCAAATTTACAATTTTTAAAAACTTATTTAATTAATTTTAAAAAATAAATTAAATTTTAATTAATTAATTTTTTTTTTTTTTTCAAATTAATTAATTGAACAAAAATTAAATTAATTTAAATTTAAATTTAATTTAATTATTTTTTAAATTTTAATTAAAATTAAATAAAATTAATTTAAATTAATTAATTTAATAAATTTTTTTTTAAAATTAATTTTTAAGTTTGAATTAGCGTAAAAGCGATTTTCAAATTTTTAAACTGTCATTTTTTGAATTGACATTTTCAAAATTTTTTTCTTAAATTTTTTTTAATTTTAAGGAAAAATTAATTTTAAGATATTTTTAAACAATTTTGACAAACTTTTATCTAATTTAATTAAAAACTTCAAAGAATTTAATTAAAATTTTTATAAAAGCTGTAAAGTGAAACATTTTTCTTCATTGCATCAGCCTCATTAGTATTTCTCTTATCACGTCATTAACGTTGTACAATATCAAGAAACATTTAAAACAATTTTTCTCTAAAAAAAAATACAATTAAAAGGGAAATAAATGTAACGTGCTTCAAGAAAAAAAAACATTCATAACATACTTTCACTCGCAATGCAACGCACAGAGGAAAAGTGCAATAATTGACACAACCTCGATATTTTTCGATTTGGATATCAGATAAACTTTTCCAACTACACTGATATCGTTCGAGTTATTATTGAATTAAATCACGCACCGTTATTGCGAACTTTTTACCCATATAAGCCGCGATAATGACGACAACAAAAAAGTCCCCCAAGAGAGTGAGTGATCTCTTTCTCTTGTTTTGAACGGAAATCTCGCTTACATCACTTTTCAAGTGTTAACCTTATTATTATTACGACAAACCTCGCGGCAGAATGTGCTCTCTGCCAAGATGTATCACTTTTTGTGTCGATTCGCCGCAAGTGATTTGCTTGGCGTGTCAGCTTTCACGAAGAAATATTACAAAATAACCAGTCAAGCCATCCAAAAATGGACAATCGAACATTAAATTGCGCATTACGTCGTCGTCGTCGTCGCCGATCGACATGGAATTGCTTTCATTTAAATGAAAAAATTTCAATAAAGTCTTAATAAACTTGAACACTTGTCTCTTTCTTGCCTTATGGGCTTCGTCTCTTATGTAAAATTGTCGTGAAAAAGTTCATCTCGTTACCTCAACTAATGAGGGATTTTGATGAGAAGACATTCATGCGGTGAAGAAAGTTTCATTTTTTGGCTCCTATGCAAGGAAATGAATTCGATCCGCACCGCAGTTATTTAATGCCGAACAAACAGAAATCTCACTGTTTATGCAAATTAATAAACAAACACACACACTTTTATTGCCAGGGGCACTTTTATTGTATTTATCTTTTTTTGCATTAAAAATAAACACACTTTGCATACAATTCACCATCAACTGACAGACGACCATTTATATCATTGATCGTCATCACATTATGATAATAATTGCGATTTTTTTAAGATATTTTGTCGTAAATTTAACTTGAGCGTTTTTATCAAATTTATATTTTTATAAATTTGAAAGAATTTTCATATCTTTTAAGGAATTTAAATATTTTATGAAAATTTATTTTTTTAAATTTATTTAATTAATTTTAATAAATTAATTTTTAATTTAATAAAAAAATAATTTAATTTTTAAATAATTTATTTTTCTGATTTAAAGTAATAATAATTAATTAAATTTAAATTTTAATAATTTTAATTTTTCAATTTTTTTTAAATAAAATTTAATAAAAATTATATAATTAAAAATTTATAATTTTTTTTCAAGTTAAAAAATTAATAAAATTATTTATAATAAAACTTTTTTTAAATTTTCATAATTTTTGTTAAATATTTAAATAAATTTTAATTTTAATTATTTTTTAAAATATTTTTCAAATTTGCTATAAAAATTTAAAATTTAAAAAAAAGATCATTAATTTGAATTTTTTTAAAAAAATTTTTTTATTTTTTAAATTTTTGTTAATTAATATTTAATATTTTTTTTAAATATAAAATTTATATTTAAAAATATAATTAATTTTAAAATTAAAAATAGAAATTATTAAAATAAAAATTTTTCAACTTTTGTATTTTTTTTTTATTTTAATTTTATCACAATTTTTAATATTTTTTATAAAATAAAAATATATATTTTTTATTTTGTATTTTTTTATTTAATTTTTTTTTTTTTTTTAATTTTTTTACAATTTTTTTTTTTTTTTTCAGGTTTTCCATGGAAATTTTATTTCAATTAATTCAAACCAAGCATTTATTAATAATATTTATATCAATTTTAGAAGTTTTTTATAAATTTCTAATTTTTTGCAGAATTTATTTTTATAGCAAACTTAAAAAAGAAAAAAAAAATAATAAATATTTAATTATTTAAAAAACTAAATTTAATTAATTAAAATCAAATTTAATAATTAAATTAAATTAATTTTTAATTAATTTAAATTTAAAAATAAATTAAGAAAAATTTTGTTTAAATCAAAAAAATAATTTTAAAACAAATTTTGTTTTCGCTATAAAAATTCGTTATAAAAATTTTGCTATAAAACCCAAACTGACATTTTCCCGCCAAAAATCACATTTTCATTAAAAAAAATCTTCTAAAATGCATTAAAACCGACTCCTCAATTCCGCAGAGAGAAAGAGAGAGTATTTAAACCGCACAAAATCTCACATTACAACTCCCTCAAAATCTCTGATGAGGATGTCATTTAAGTAGTTAGACAATTGTTTATTCACTTTTAAACAGATAGATAAGCTTTTACACTCACGCCATTTCATCATGTAGTTTGGACAGATAAAATCATGTAACTGATCTGCGAACGAAACTTACGTGTGGTCCATTCCTAAAACGAAAAAGAAGAAAAAAAATTACAAAATTGATTATGATGAATCTTCATTTTTTGTTTTCAAAAAAATCTCAAGTTTAAGTTCATGGCCCGTGTTACAACCGCAACGCGATGCGGGAATGCTACGTGAAATTTATTTTGTGAAAAATGTAGGTTAGTAATTACTCTGCGGAATTTATCTCTCTCGGTAGTTGTTTTAGACTGACATAGAAACATTTTTAAAATCGAAATTGTTTCGCGTTCGTCGTCGTGTTCTTTGAATTAAACTGCAGACTTTTCTCACATAAATTTCGTTTCAACATTGAACGACACGAAATGCGTTAGGAAATTATTTTTTTTTTGAAACTTCCTCGTTAACTAACTATCGTTTTGGCCTCGTTTAGCTTGAAATTTAACAAAAAATGGCTTTCGACAAGTTCAAGTTATTTTTTTTTTGGAACAAAACAATTGATAGTCATGGTCTGATGACTTGCTCATTAACTTTTTTTTGTAGGTGTTCGAAATTTTGACCTCTTCTCGTCATTTTCATCGCCAAATAATGAAGTTGACTTTTATTTAAATTTTTTTTTTTAAATTTCTTTTCTCTCCTGGAGGCAATTTTGAACGCCTGTCGGAAGCTACTTAACCTCTGTTAACATTTTTTCTCAATTTTTTTATTTATTTTTTTTTTTTAATTGGAAAAATACTTTCGATTTTCATCAAAAAGTGACTTGCAACACTTCAATAGAGCACTCCGCTACAGTTCAATAAATCACAAAAAGTCACCAATTCAAAAAAAAAAAATTGACAGATTTTTAATATAAATTTTTAAATAAATGGAGAAAGAGAAAAAAATCGAAAGAAAGTTATTGTACTGAAACTTGATTGTCAGTCGAATCGAATTGAATCGAAAAAAAAGTCATTGTTCATTTAAATTTTTTGGCAAATGATTTTTTTTTTTTTTTGCAAAAAAGTCTCCAAAAAGTGAAAAGCATCCTCATTTTTGGCTCGTCAGTCAAAGAAATGTCTAATTTTCACACTTAGTCAGTTGAGCGTGATCGTGATCAATCTCTTTTCTTTCTTTCTCTCACTTCAACTCCAACTTTTCAATCTTAATCAATTTCGACTAAACAACAAAACTAAATTAAATCTTATTATTTTTAATTTTTTTTTCGTGAGATTTTGGCGCTTAATTTGAAACCGCAAGTCACTTTCGCAGAATCGATTGGATTGTTATGCATTAGTGCCTTTCGTTGTCAGATGTTATTATTTTTTGTTATTATCTTGTTGTGATTGTAACAATTTTATTGTTTATTAAAAATTCATTTTCAAAACCGCACGCTTGTCAGACACACAAAATTTGACGTGCGTGGTACAATGGAACTTAATTTACGCACCTACCTACCGGGTTACGAGAGAGAAAAAAAATAATTTGGTCACAGATTAAAATTTGCTTAATGATAAAAAAAAATTTCATTAAAATCTTGGCTGTGCGTTAAATTTTGAAAGGAGGCAGAACACTTCCTGAATTATTTTATTTTTTTTTTTTATAAAAGGAACTTACGTGAGCGTTTTTCGGGCAGTTCAGAAAATTATTTTATATGAAAATTAATGGTGTCTGTCTGTCATGGTAAATGCCCTCAAGATGACTTTTTTGGCCTGAATTCTGAACTTTTTTACAAATGCATTGGGACCCTTAACGCTTTTTAATTTTTGTGCATTGGAAAGGTTTTTGTGCATTGGGGCAAGGTTTGAAAAATATAACCTGTTAATTCTTTTTGATATGGAATTTTTTGATTAAAATGAAATTTTTTTTAGAAAGTTTTAGAATTTAGAATTTTACAAAATAAAAAAACCGCTAACAGAAACCGCAAGTTAGCTTAATTTTAAAAAAATATTTTATTTTATTTTATTTTTTTTTTTTTGAAAAAAGAGAAAAATTTAATGTGCAAATTAAATATTTTTTTAACATCAATTTTAGAAAAGCTTCATAGAATGTTCGAGAAATTTCATAGAATGTTCTAGAAACTTCATAAAATCTTCGAAAATTTTTTAAAACCTCATTAGATTTTAAAGAAAAATTACATCTTTTGTAATAAATAAAAAGTATAAAATAAAAAATTATAAAAAAAAATATTTTAAAAAGATGCTTTTTTATTTGGGGCCCTAAAAAGTTGAAAATAAATGAAAGTCTTTCAAAATTCAAGCAAAAGAAAAAAGCATGCGAGGCCAAAATAAGTGAGAATAACTTCAAATGTAAGTGAAAAGGTGAAAAGTAATTGAAATAAAATTGTTGGACTCGAATGTTTTTTTCTTTTGCTTACATTTTGAAAAACTTTCATTTATTTTCAACTTTTTAGGGCCCCAAATAAAAAAGCATCTTTTTAAAATATTTTTTTTATAATTTCATTAATTGGAAAAATTTTTTATTTATTAATATTTTAATTTATTTTAAATTATTAAATCAATTCAATTATAAAAAAATATGAAATTTAATAAATTAATTAATTTAAATCTGTCAAATTTTCTCGAAGTAAAATTTACTTTTTTTGTGATTTTTTAAAAATATGCTTTAAAAATAAAAATAAAATTCAAAAATAAATTATTTTTTTTATTTAAATTATTTTTTATTAATTTTTTTTATTTAAATTATTAAAATAAAAATAAATTTTTTGTTATTATTTTGAAAAATTTAATAAAATAAATTAATTAAATTTAAAAAAAATTAATCAATTAAAATTTTTTTTCATAAAAATTAATTAATTTTGAATTAAATTAATTAAATATTATTTTTTTAATAAATTTTTTTTCCTTAATTAAATCTTTTCAAAATCTTCTATTAAATTTTAAATAAATAAATAATAATAAAATTTTAATAAATAAATTTTATTTCAAGTTTATTTTTAATATGTCAATTTAATAAATTAGCTCAAAATTTAATTTTAAATAAATTTCCGTCGAGATTTCTATTTATTTTAGGGCAAAATTTTATTTTTTTAATTTATTATTTATTTATAATTTTTATTTTTTAAAATTAATTTTTATTAATAAAATAAAACTAATTTAAAATTAAATTAAAAATAAAAATTTATTTAAAAAATTAAAGAAAATTTAACTTAAAATTTAAATTAATTAAAAATAAATATAAATTATTTAAAAATAAATTAATAAATAATTTATTATCAATAATTAAAAAAAAATAATTAAAATTAATGGTTTAAAAATAATTTTGAAAAATGCCAAATCCATTTAACGACCATATCCAGTTAGAACTCAATTCGCAATTACCTCTCATCATCATCAAAACTTTCAAAAACTAAAATTAACACTTGTTTTTACTATTTTCAGATACACTTGTGACCCCAATTAACATCAAATTTTGCAAACAATTCACAGAGATCCATTTCATCGCAGTAGGAACGACCTGGAAAACAGTTGTTTTGTCAAATTTTTATGAATCAAGTTCATAAATCACAAATCTAGTTAGCGAACACTTTTTTGTGTACTTTTTTTTATTTATTTTTTTTTTATTTATACAACACAATAAATTAACCTGCGTTCAACTTGTGGCAACTGAACCATCACATTGCTTTAAAAAAGTGAATTTTGCGCAACGATTTGTAAGAATGATTTTATTTTGACATGAAGAAGAAGTTTCCATTCTATTTGATAAATAAAATAATTTTACAAAAAAGTGTTTTAAAATTCATTCAAAATTGCTTCCAATAAACCAGATATTGACTTGAAACGCAAATAATTAGCGCCGAAAGATATTTTTCTTGCAATTGTTAAAAAATAATATACGGCTCAAAAAAATCTCGTATAAATGTCACAAAATGTACAAAAAATTTGAAATTGTCGATAAAATTTGAACACAAAAAAACGTGCTTAAAAAAATCCTACTATCGAGTCGACAACAGACAACATTTTAAAAATTAATAAAAAACAAGAATCCGAAAAATTTGCTTTTCGAACCAAAGACAAAGACTCTACACTAAAAGAACTTGAAATTCACGGAGGTAAATTTATTAAATAAAATTTTTGTCGTCATAAATTATTGTTATTATTATGACATAACAACTTATTGCTCTAAAAACGACTTGAAATTCAGAATAATTTTTTTGGTTGTCGACTTGCTCTCAAAACGACAAAATTCACGAAATTTATTTCACCATAAACTTTTGCTCATTCAAAATTTATTATTAGACAAACTTTATTCCATTGATTTTTGTGTTTTTCTCTACTTCTTTCTTAGTTTTCTTGCACAACACACTCCAAAAATAATTTTGTATTCAATCAAAGTCAAACGAAGAAACATGGAACGTTCTATTATTTATGCTCTTTTTGTACGACGTGCGTTTTCCAACTTTTTTCAAGGAATTTCATCGCAGCAAGAATTAATCATCATAAAAAATGCCTTGACATGCAGCGAGACGGTGTCTTATTGATTGATGATTTTATTACAGACGTGAATGAACGGCGATGATGAGCTTAAAAGGGATCAAAAGGTGTCGGTATTTGGCATCAAATAAATCCCGTTAATCTGAGATCAAAGATTTATTTTTATTATTTAAAAAAATTAACAAAGGAAACAAAAGTTTATCAAAAAAATTTAAGACAAAGGCAAAAAATCTCATAAAATCGAATAAAATTCAAATAAATCGCGAAGAAATTTGTTAAAAAGTGACACTTCTTCGAAAAAAAATATTTCAAGCATTCATTCAAGGTAAACCACTTATTATAATTTTTTAGCAACTCGCTCGCGTTAGATTTTTTTTCTGTGAATCTCCGTGCATAGTATAACACGGAATAGAGCAACGGAATGGACTTTACTCATACTTTTTTAATTTGAAAAAATTTCGAGGAGACGCTCCTCTGTTTAAATTTTTAATTTCTTTCAAAAATTGATAAAATTTAAAAATAAAAAAATTTAAATTTTTTGTTTTTGTTTTAAAATTTCGTTTTCAATTAAAAAAATTTTTAAAGGAAATTTTTTTTGAACCTTAAAAATAAGTTTTTTAAAAATAAATTTATTAAAAAATATGAAAATAAAAAAAAATTAAATTAATTAAAAATTTTATAATTTTTTTTTAAATTTTATTTTATTTTTTAATTTTTTTGTTAAAAAAAAATATTTTAATTGAAAAACAAAAAATTTTTTTTTTTTAATTTCAAATTTTAAAAAATTTTTTAAAAAAAATTTTTAAAATAATTTTTAAAAAATTTTTTTTAATTATTTTGCAAAAATTGAAAAATTTTTTTTTTTAATACAAAAATTTTAAAAAAAATTTATGATTTTTTTTCAAAAATTATTTTTGAATTTTCAAAATTTAAAAATTATTTTAATTTTTTCAACTGTTAAAAAAATTTTTAACATTTTTTTTTATTTTTAAAAAATTTTTTTTTTAAAAAATTATTTAAAATTTTTTTAAAAATTTTTTTTTTTAAAAAAAAAAAAATTTTTTTAAATAAATTTTTTTTAAAAATTTTAAAAATTTTTTTATAAAAAAAAAAAAATTAAATTTAATTTGAAAATTTTAATTAATTTGGCAAAAATTTTTAAAAATTTTAAATTTAATTTTATTTTTTTAAAAAAATATTTTTTTTTTAAAAAATTTTAAATAAAATTAAAAATTTTTTGATTTTAAATTTTTTAATTTTTTTCTTTAAAATTAAAAAAATTTTTTAAATTAAAAAAAAAATAAAATTTCGATTTAATTTTTTAAAAAAAATTTTTTTGAAAAATTTTAAAATTTATATTTTTTTTAATTTTTTTTTTTTTTTTTTTAAAAATTTTTTTAAATTTTTTTATTTTTTTTTTAAATTTTTAAAAAAAATTTTTTTTTTTAAATTTTTAAAATTTTTTTTTAAAAAAATTTTTTTAAATTAAAATTAAAATTCAAATTATTAAAAAAATTAAATTTTTTTCATAATTAATGAATTTCGTTTTTTTAAAAAATTTTCAAAAAAAGTTAAATAATTTTTTCAATTAAATTAAAATTTTTATTTTTAAAATTAACTTCGATTCAAACATTTTTTAATTTACTTTTTAAAATTTAATTTATTTTTTTCAATTTTTTGAAAATGATTTTTTTTTTTTTTTTAAATTTTTTTTTTTTTTTTTTTTTAAAAATTTATATTAATGCCATTTTTAAATTTCATTTTTTTTTTTTTGTTTAAAAATTTTTTTTTTATTTTAAAAAACGTTAATTTTTTAAAAAAATAAAATTTAAAAATTTTTTTTGAATTTTTATTTAATTTTAAATTTTTTTTTTGCAAAATTTTTTTTTTTTAAATTTAATTTTTTTTCAAAATTTATTTTTATTTTTTTTTTAATTTTTTTTTTTAAAATTTAAAATAAAAAAAAATTTTTGCATTTTTTTTTAATGTTCTCCAATTTTATATTTTAAAATTTTTTTAAATGCGAAAAATTCAAAATATTTTTTTTTTTTTTTTTTTAAAAAATTAAAAAAAAAAAATTTTAAAAATTTTTTAAAATTTTTTTTTTTTTAAAAATTTTAAAAAATTTAATTAAACTAATTGATTTTTTTATTTTATTAAAAAAAGAATTAAAAATTTTAAAAAATTTGAACAAAATTTTTTTTAATTTGACAAATTTATTAATTTTTTTTTTTTGGTTTTTCAAAAATTTAAAAACTTTTTTTTTTGTAAATTTTTAAAAAAAAAATTTTAAAAAAAAAAAATAAAAAATTTTTCCAAAAATCCTTTAAAAAATTTCTGCAAAGCAATGCAATTAAACGATCATAAAAAATTGATTTGTAAAATTTTATTTTTTTTAAAATAATTTTTAATTTTTTTTTTTTTTTATTTTTTTTTTTAAAAAAAAATAAATTTAAAAAAAAATTTAAATTTTTAAAAAAATTTTTTTAAATTTTTTTTTAAAAAAAAATTTTTTTTTTTTTTTTTTTTTTTAAATTTTTAATTTAATTAAATTTTTTTTTTAATTAAAATTAAATTTATTTTTTTTTTTGTTAAAAACTTTTTTTAAATTTTTTTAAAAAATTAAAAAAAATTGTTTATTAAGTTTTTAATTTTTCGAATAATTTTCATAATTTAAAATAATAGCCATGAAAAATGCTTTAAAAGTAAATTTTTGCTGCATAGTTAATGTAATAATTACGTTTTGAAAAAATATGACGAAATTCATGAAAAATGATGATTTTTAAATTTTTTGTGAATTTAAATTTTTAAAAAAATTAAAAAAAAAATTGCTAAAAAAAATTTTTAATTGAAGTTTGGATTTTCATTATAAAAACGTGTTAATTTTTATTATTACAAAATTATTTTAAATTTTCAATTAAATATTTATAATAAATTGAATATTGTGACGGTTTTCTAATTAAAAAAAATGAAATTGAAATAAAAAATTTAAAATTTTTGCGAAAATTTAATATTTTAAAGGTTTTAAACTTTTTTTTGCATTTTTTTTTTTAATTTAATTTTTAATTGGAAAAAAAAAATTTTTTGCAAAAAAATGAAAAATTTTTTAAAAAAAAAATAATTTAATAATATAATTTTTTCATTAAATCGTTTTAAAATTTCATTTTTTAAATAAAAAATAAATTTTAAAAATTTTGAAAAAATTTCAAAAAATTTTAAAAATTTTTTTTTTTTAAATTTTAAAACCTAATTTTTATTTTTAGAAAAATTCGATTAAAAATTTTTAAAAATTTTTCGCAAAATTTTTTAAAATTTTTTAAATTTGTAAAAAAATTGTTTTTTTATTTAATTTTTTATTTAAAAAAAATTATTTAATTGAAATTTTTAATTAAATTTTATAATTTTTAAATTTTATGCAAATTAATTTTTTAATAATTTCAAATGAAAATTAAAAAAAACATTATTTTTTTATTAAATTAAAATTTTTTTTTTAAGTTTTTTTTTTAATTTAATTTTTTTAAAAAAATTTTTGAAAAAATTTTTTTTTTAAATTTTTTAAATTTTTTAAAAAAAAAAAAAATTAAATATTTTTCAAATTTTAAAAATATATTTTTTTTAAAAAAAATGCGTTTTTTAAAAAAAATTCTAAAAATTTTTAAAAATTTTTTTAAAAAATTTTTTTTTTTTAAAAAAAAATTTTTTAAATTTTTTTTTTTTTTATTTTTTTTTAAATTTTTTTTTTTTTAAAAAATTTAATTATTTATAAAATTTAAAAATAATAAAAATTTAAATAAATTTAAAAAAAAACGTTTTAAAAAAAATTTTTTTTTAATTAAAATTTCTTTAATTTTTTTTAAAAAAAAAAAAAAAATTTAATTATTTAATTTATTTTTTTAAATTTTGAAAAAATTTAAAAATATTTTTAATTAAAATAATTTTTTTTTCAATTTTTATTTTTGTTTTTTTTAAAAAAATTCGCGAAAAAAAAATATTACAAAATTTTTCGACATTGATTTTTTAATTTTTTTCAAAAAATTTTTAACAGAAAAAATTTATTTTTAAATTTTTCTTTGAAACTTTTAATTTTGCGCTAAAAATTTTAAAATTTTGAAATTCATTTTTAAAAAATGGCAAAAAATCCAATTTTTTTCAAAAAATTTCGATTTTTTGAAATCATTATTTTTACATTTTCAATTTGTACGTCAAAACTTTTTTTAATTTTCAGCGTTTTTAAATTTTTTTTTAAAATTTTTAAAATGTTTATCAAAATTTTTTACGCACATTTTGTTTTTTATTTAAATTTTTAATTGTATTTTTAAATATTAAATTTTATGTCATGACAAAATAAGTCTAAAAAAATTAATTTGTTTTTAAAAAAAATTTATTTTTCAATGATTTCGTTTTTGCCGAATAAAATTTAAAATTTATGATTAATATATTTTTAATCATTGATTTTATTTTTTTTAAAAAGATAGTTCTTTTATGCAACATCGAATTTTTTTTATTTGCAAACTTTTTTTTGAATTTAAAAATTTTTAAATAAATAAAAAATAATTAAATTTTGAAAATGTATTTTTTGAACATTTTTTCATTAGAATAAAAAAAAAAAATTCCAAACTTCAAAATTCCTTTAAAAATTCCGTGAAAATTTAATTTTTCGAAAATTTTTTCCTCGTTATGTAAATTTGAAAAATTTCAATTTTTTTTTGTAACAATTTTTATTTCAACGAATAATTTTTTATTTTTTTTTATGTGCATATTCTCTTAAAATTTAAAAATTAGAATTTTACAAATATAAAAATTTTCATTTTTCCAATGATTTAATGTTCATGAGTTTCGAAAAATAAAAAAAGTTGAAAGAACAAGAAAAATTTTTTTAAACAAATTTCATTAATTTTTTAAATTTTTCCGTTTTTAAAAAGATTTTTTGTAAAAAAAAGTTGAATTTTTTCACAAAAAAATTTTTTTTCGTTTTTTTTTTTTTTTTTTAAAAAAATTTTAATTTGTTAAATTTTAGAATTTTATAAGAAAAATAAATTTTTTCCATTTTAATTTCAAATAATTTTTGATTCTGGAAACGTTCATTTATTTCCAATATTTTGTCATTTAAATATTTAATGATTTAATTTTTTTAAAAGTTAAAATTAAATTTTATATTAAAAATTTTTTTCCGTTATTTTTTTTTTTTAATATTTTTTTTTTCAAAAAATTTTAAAAAAAATTAAAATTTTTAAATTTTTAATTAATCTTTTGAATTTTTTTTTTAATTTTTTAAATTTTAAAAAAAATAAAAAATAATTTTAAAAATTAAAATTTTTTTTTAAAATTTTTTTTAAATAAATAATTTTTTTTAAATTTTAAAATAAAATTTATAAAAATTTAAAAAAAAAATTTAAAATAAAATTTTTTTTTTTTTCGAATTACATAATTAAAATTTAAAAAAATTTTTTTTGTAAATTTAATTATAATTTTGCAAAATGAAAAAAAATAAATTTAAAATAAATTAAAAAATGAAACTAAAAAAAAATTTGAAAATTTAAAATTATTTTAAAAAATTAATTTAAATTTTTCAATTTCTTTTAAAATTAAATGTCAAATTTAAAATTTTTAAAAAAATTTTTTAAAAATTTTAAATTTTTATTTTAAAATTTAAAAATAATTTTTTCTTTTTAAAAATTTTTGAACAAATTAAAACTCAAAAAATAAATTTAATTCAAAAACTTTTTTTTTAAATTTTTTTTTTTGAAAATTTTTTAATTAAAATTAAATTTTTAAAAAAAATTTTTTGCGAAAACCCGTTGAAAAAATTTTAAAATTTTTAAATCATAAAATTATTTTTAACTTTTTTATTAAATCGGTAAATTTTTTTCGAAATTTTTTAAATTATCAAAAAAAATGTTTAAAAATTATTCATAAAATTTATTTATTTTTAAATTTAAAAATTGAATTTTTCTAATTTCGAAAATTAAGTAAAAAAAAAAATGCATTAAAATTTTTCCAAATTTTATTTGTTTAATTTCGATTTTGCTTTATTATCAAATTTTCAAAAATGATTTTAAAAAAATTTTTTTTTTTAGCAATAATTTAAATTCAAAAGCCACATAAAATTTTTTTTTTTTGAAAAATTTAAATTTTTATTAATTGAGTACTTTAACTGAAAAAAGAATTAATTTAATATTTAATCAAATTTTTTTAAGTCGCAAATTTTAAGGTTTACGGCAATTTAATTAAATTTTTTTTTCAGCATTATTGACATTCAATATGTTTTATTTCAATGTTTTTTCAAAATTTTTTTTTTTCGATTCTTGCACAAATTTCAATTTTTTTTCAAAAACTTTAAATAAACATTTAAAGTTGAATCTTTAAGCTTTCAAACATTTCGTTTAATTCGCAAAATTTTTTTAATTTAAGTTTAAAATTTTTTTGAAGCAAAAAAAAAAAATAATGCAGAAAAACTAAAAAAAAAAATAAATAGCAAAAATTGATAAAAATCAACAAATTGAATTTTTTTTAAGCTCAAATTTTTTAAATTTTTAAATTTTTACTCGTTCATTCTTTTCGAAAAGTTAAAAAAAAAATTGAGATTAACATTTTTTGAAAAAGTTTTAATTTTCATTTGTTGTTGAGAATGATTCTTAAAAAAGCATCAATTATTTATTAAATTTTTTTTATTGATTTTCAAAAATTTCAAAAAATTTTTAAAACATTGAAAAAAATCATGCGAAAATTTATTTTAAAATTAACATTTTTTTTTTTGCATAAAAATTTAATTTCAATGATTTTAAAATTTTTTAAATTTTAATTTTTTTCGTAATTTTTAGAGTTTTTCTTTTTTTTTTTAAATTTTCTTCATTTAAATTTTTAATAAAAATTCAAAAATTATTTTAACAAATTTAAAAAAATTTTTTTTTTTTTTTAATTTTTTTTATTTTCCAAGTTTTTTTTAATTTTTAAAAAATAATTTTTTTTTTTGTTTAAATCAAAAAGTTTTAAAAAAATTTCATTAAATTTTAAAAAATTCAAAAAATTTTTAAATAAAAAAGGTTTAAAATTTTTTTCAATATTCATTAAAATTAAAACTTTTTTTTGAAATTTTTAAAATTTTCTAAATTTTGAAATTTTTTTTTTTTTAAAATTTCCCAATTTTTTTAAAAAAAAAATTTAATTTAATTTTAATTAATTTTTGATTAAAATTTATTCGTTTCAAAAAAAAAAATTTTTGCGAATTTTTGCAAAATTTATTTAAAATTTAAAAAATAATTAATCAATTTTTTTAAAAAAATTTTAATTAGATTTAATGAAAAAATTAAAATTATTAAAAATTTTTAAAAAAGTATTTTTAAAATTTTTTATGAATTTTTTTTAATTTATTTTTAAAATAAAATTTTTTTTTAATAAATTTTTTAATAATTTTAATTTAAAATTTTTAAAAAAATTTTTTTAATTTTAAACTTTAATTAATCAAAATTTAATTTTTTAAATTATTTTAAATAATTAAAAAAATTTTTTTAAAATTTAATTTAACTTGAAACCGTTAAAACTTTAAATAAATTTTAAAAAAAAAATTTCAAAAAAAAAAATTTTTTTTAAAAAATTTAATTTTAATGAATTTTTAATTTGTTAAAAAAATTTTTAAAATCAAAATTATAAAAAATTTTTCAAAAATAATTAAAAATTTTATTTTCCTTAATTAATTTTTCGTTGTCATTCAATTTTTCAAATTTAAAAAAAAAGTTAAAAATCCAAATATTTTAATTCATTGAAATATTTAAACAATTTAAATGTTTTTAATAATATTTAATTCGTTTCATTTTTTTTTATCTATTTATTTAAAATTTGTTTTAATGTTTTAAAATTTTATAGATTTATCATTAACGTCCACATAAGTGGCTTTTTTCTAAAATTAACATTTTATTTAATTTTTTAATTTCGCTTTTTTTTAATTTTTGAATAAAAAAATTAAAAAAAAAAAAATTTTTTTTTTTTAAAATTATTATAATCCATGATAAAAACTTTTAAAAAAATGTTTTTTTTTTTCATGCTGAGTAATTTTAATAATATCAAAAATTTTACGTTTCGTTCAGTAAAGCAAGTGGAAACTTAATTAATTCATTTCGATTTTCCGAACTTTTTTTTAGAACAAAGTTGTTTTTTGTTTATTTTAGAAGATGCTTAATTTTTATTTTAAAAATGTCAACATTTTAAATGCTGCATAAAATATTTTAAATTTATAACATTTTTAAATATTGTTTTTATTTTTTATTTTAAGTGGTAGTATATCGCTAATATTAACATTTTACGTAAATTGGAGAAATGTGAATTTATTTACAAAGTGAATGTTTTAAAAATTCATATGAATATGTCAGAAATTTTTGCTAAAAAACATTAAAATGTGTAATTTTTTTTTAGGTAAAAAACCCATATGAATTCCAACTTTTTATTTGAAATAAAAACCATATTTTAAAAAAGTTAATTTTTGGTCTAAAGGAAAAAAGCGAAGAAAAAAAAGAAATTGAAAACTAATTTCAGCCACGAAAAGTTTGAAAAAAGGGAATTTTTGAGGGTTGGAGTATTAAAATGTTGAAGAATTCCGCAAATAAAACTAACGATTTTTTTTAAAAAAAATTTTAAAAAAAGCGTTTTGCTAAAATTTCAAAATTCGCATAAAAAAATTTCAAAATTTCATGAAAAAAATTTTAAAATGCATCAACTTTAAATTTTAACGTTAATAAATTTAATTTGTTTCTCATTCCATTTTTAACTGATTCCAAAAAAATAAATTAAATCGACACTTTGAAATAAACATTTTAATGATGGAGTGCCAAAAAATAATTACACTAATTTTGTTTTTTTTTAATTGATTTTACGAAAAAAAGGTGCTTGGCTTGGATTTTTTTTCAAATTTTTCGGGGTTCATTATGCTGCGGAGTAAAAAAAACGTTTTAAACATAATTTATAAAATATCTTGATAATGATGTTAAGAAATTAATTTTTATTTTTTTTTTTTTTAAAAACACTCGATTGGAATTTAATTTTTCAACAATTAAAAAAATTTAAAAAATTTCCTTTTAAGGTAAGTTTTCGGATTTTCCAATTTTCCATTTGGCAATTATTTAAATTTTTTTTTATAATTTTATAAAAAAAAGCGTTCAAAAAATTATTTAATGCTTTCCAAATTTCTTTTCAAGCTTTTACAATTTCCTCAATTTAAATTAAGTTTTTCATTATAAATAGCCATTATTTGTAATCTTTTTGCCATTGTTTTTATTGGATGTCAAATTTTTCAAAATTTTCAGATTTTTTACATCTCTTTCGATTCATATTGTTCAAAAGCATTACATAATTATTTTTTATCGTATTCAAGGACATATCGATTTTCCAAAGTTTCCCAGTTTTTCCTCAGAATTTTCCAAATTTTCCATTAAATTCTTTTTGCTTTGAATTTAAATATAAAAAATTTCTTAGAATTTATTTATTTTTGTTCATAGCTAAGAGAAACTAATGGAAAACTCGGAACAGTCTATGAAAATTCTGGAAAACCTTGAAAAATCGATAAAATAATAAAAACTCGAAAAATCTAATTGTGGAAGGCTTTTGTAAAACATAAGTTATAATAGATGTAAAAAAATCTGAAACATTTTGGTAAAAATCCGAAAAATCTGGGAAATTTCATCAAATTTCCTCAAGTTTTCCATGAATTTCCACGAATTTTCCAAAATTTTTAAAATGTTCATCCTCTGAAAATGCGACACCAGATAGCATATAGGCAACAAAACACCCACAAATATTCCAAATTACGATTCGTAATGAAACGACATCATACAGTTGTCAAATAATGAGCAGGGATGGCCTCTTTTAATTTGATGGACTTTAGAAAGATTATAATAATAATCCAAAAAATACGACGAAAAAAAATATATCATTAGTTAAATAAATTATAATAAAACGCACAGAGAAGCCTGATTTCCATACTCGTATCCGAAAAAAAATACAAACGCAACGCGTGTTGAGGACTTTTCATCGTAATCGTCGTGGCAGAGAATACACCCGAGAGGTTACATCACATTACACGACGACAAACACTGCGCGTATAGACGTATTAATAATTGACTTTTTATGATTATAATACAATTTCATAATCAGAATGAGTGCACGTGTAAGTTCTCATTTGTTTCAGTTTTTTTTTTACGTGAAAAAAGGAGAAAAGAGACGGAAAATGCCTTTGTTCGTGCCAGTATTGAATGCAATGAGCCTCGAGCGCCACGAAAAAAAAAGTGTTTTAAGGAAGGAAAAAAAAATCCTGAACAAGAAAAAAAGAAACAAAGGTCGATTTTATTTGTTGTCTGCCGCGCGCGTCGTTATCATTTAAAAAAAAATATTGCTGCAGAAGAAAAAAAGAATTTATTTATAGCAGCAATACGGTTTCGCTTTCATTTTCAGATAAATTCAAATCATCTCGTATTAAATTTAAATACATTAGAGACGCAGATTTTTTTTCACACACACAAAGTATCAAGAATTCCCAGTTATTTACTTTTCGAAAAATAATAATAACATTTTTCTCGTTTTTTTTTCTTTTTATTTACAGTTAGAAAATCCGTCATGAAAATGATCTTCGCCAGGTTTGTTTTTTTTTTCGAACACACGAAAAATAATTTAGGCGATGATTTATTTTTGTAATTAGCAAGGTAATTTACGATCTGCGAGTCGATGCTCATGAATCTCCGCATTATCAAACATCAAAACACCGCGCGTTTATTTTGTGTCGAAAAAAATGTTTGTTATGCTCTACCTCGAAAAATTACGAAAAAAAAGTAAATTCTCAAGTAAATAAGCAATTAAACCAGTTGTACTTCGCATTCGACGTTTGTTTATGTTTAAATCATTTTTCTTTGTAATAAATAAATGTTAAAAAGTTGTAAATACTCTCTCGAGGGAAATTGAAAAATAATAATCAGACTGTCGAACGTGAAATTTATGGATTGTCGGTATTATGACATCAAGGCTGGGCAAGGAAAAAAATTATTCAATTTATCGTTGCTGGACAATGGCATGATTTGTCGACATTTAATTAAAATGCATTTCAAGTTGTTTCGACATGAGTTTCAAAGCTCAAAAGGTTTTTTTTATCGTCAAGGGAGTTGATGTCAAACAGGACATGTCACTCCTTAAATTGGAATTTTGGACATTTTTTGTTGTTGTTGTTAAAGGTCAAAGTTAGAAAAAAAAATTAAACAAGTCGAAAAATAAAATTTAAAAAAAAATAAAAAATTAGTTAATAAATTTAAGATTAATAAAATTTAAATAAAAAAAAATAAAATTAATTAATAAAATTTTTATTTTATTTTTTGAGACTCAAAATTGATCAATAAGAGCAAAAATTAATTATAATTTGATTCAATTTTATAATTAAATTAATTAATAAAAGCTAATTAAAAATTCAAAAGAATATTTTTTATTTTTCAAATAAAAAAATTTTTCAATTAAAAAAAAAATAAAAATTTCTTTTAAAAAATATTTTTTTGAATTTTTTTTATTTTTAATTAGCTTTAATTAATTAATTTAATTATAAAATTTTAATTATTTATTTTATTAATTTAATTTATTATTTTATTTTAATTTTCGAATATTTTAAAAATTTAAATTGAATTTTATAATTAATTTTTGCTTTTTGATCAATTTTAAAATTTTTTTATTAATTTAAAATTTATTAACTAATTTTTAATTTCTTTTTAAATTTTATTTTTTAAATTTAAAAAATTTTTCGGACCCATATACTTGGTTCTAACATGAAAATTTATTTTTTTGTTTTAAGAAAAAAATCGACTCCTAAAAATATATATTTTCATGTTAGAACGAAGTATACGGGTCTGAAAAATTTTTATTTATTACAAAATTAAATTTAAAAATAATTAAAAATTAGTTATAAAAATGAAAAAAATTAAATAAAAAAAAAACTAAAATTAAATTATAAAATATTTATTTTTTTTTCAGACTTAAAATTGATCAAAAAGAGCAAAAATAAATTATTATTTATTAATTTCATTTAAATAATATTTTATTATTGCCTTTTAAATGGCATGAAATGAAGTTGACACATTTTTTTTTAATTTTTTCAATTTTCTTAGTTTTAATGCACAAAAACCTTCTGCCAGCTAATAGAAATTAATTTAAAACGCCCTCGAAAAAATTCTTGGAGCAGAATTAGAGTTATTTCGTTACAAAATTCGTATGAATTTTGAAATCTTTAAACATTTTGACTCAAAAATTTAAAATTTATCCCAAAATTTTTAATTTTTTTTCTCATAACTCAAAATTTTTTACTTTTAAAAATAAAATAATTCAAATCTGCTTTAAAAAAATTCAGAAACTTTAATATTCAACTGGGTTTAACCTTAACTTTCTCGAGAATGATGACATCATAAGCTACATGTCATAAAAAACCTACTAAACGGTCTTTAAAATTACATTTTAGTGGCAATAAATTCAGCCACATAGTCAGAGAAAATGTTCGCAGCAAAAGTTCTCGACACAGTTGAACACTCATAAAAAGTAATTAAAAACGGAGCCCGCAGATTCTTAAATATTTACTTTAACTGCGATGCCACACACATGCCTTTATCGCTCTTTTTTCCAATTTTAAATGCAAACAATAATTTTCTATGGAATCGACTTCCTTCATAGGCACACAATTTTTTTACCGCAATATTTACTATTTTTTCAGCTTATCATCCGATTGAAAAAAAAATTGTAGAAAACTGATGCCAAAAAAAAATACGACAAACGTATTGAAAACTAACGGAAAGGAAATATGAGATAAGATTATACACAAAAAAAAAATAATTCGCTTTAATCTTTGTATTGCAAGAGGTTGAGAAGTAGTAAAAAGTAGAAGCGGGCGACTATGATTGTAAAATAATAAAGATAAGAATGTTTATTTTGATTTACGGGCTTCTTCTTGTTTATTTATCGAACTCACTTTTTTTCGAGTTATTATTAAAAATATGACTCAATAGTTACATTTTTCGCTCAAAACGGGCGAATGATGGAGAAAAAAGTAGTTTATTATTATTATTTTGGCACACAATTCCCCAATCCATGCCCATGTGTCATAAATAATTAAAACTGTTCAACACTCGTTGTCTCTGAAATTCCGTTCGTTCCCGCAAAATGGAAAGAGCAAGAGAGAGAAATAAATGGATTTTCGCTGTGTGACAGGTAAGTGCATCATTGCCATTATTATTGTTTGTTATATTATTCTGAAAGCAGATTTTTCGGAAAAATCATCAATCACACAGATTTTTGTCGCTCGTAGATATTTTTCGAGGTGAAAATGAATCACAAGACACATCGGGTGACACTTTTAGCTGAATGGAAAAGGAAAAAGAGTGTCTTGTTGTGTACGTAAGTTGAACATGACATGTTGATTGTCAATCATTTTCGTGTAGTTTATTATTGTTGCGTTGAATATGTTTTTGTTTGTGTAGTCAAAATAATAATTTTTTTTTAAGAAAAATTTTAATTTATTCGTATTTTCAGTTAAAGTTTGTTTTTATTTCATTTTTTAAAGACTTTGGCAAATTTTGGACAAATTTCTTGGTTTTTAGTAAAAACTTTTTACTCATTTTTTTTTCAAAAAATTCTATACAATTAAGTATTTTCTTAAACAAATTATTTTTTTTTATTTTCATTCATTTTTGTGTCATTTTTGGTAAAAAATATTTTTCTATATTTTTTTTTGTTTTAAAAAATTTTTTAAATAAAAAAAATTAATTATTTAATATTAACAATTAATTAAAATTTTAAAATTATTTTTAATTAATTTTATTTTTTTTAATTAAAAAATATTTTATTTAAGAAAAATTTTTAAAAATATGATGATCGTTCATATAATAAAAATAATAACGAATAATTTAATAAAAATATTAAAAAA
>NW_026973467.1:0-22739 GCF_036172545.1 Culicoides brevitarsis | reverse complement strand
TTTTCCACTAAACTTCTTAATAAAAGTAAAGTAATTGAAGGAGGTAATAATCAAAATCTTATATTATTTATCCGAGGAAAAGCTATATCAGGAGCTCCTAATATTAAAGGAACTAATCAATTTCCAAACCCACCAATTATCACAGGTATTACTATAAAAAAAATTATTACAAAAGCATGAGCAGTAACAATTACATTATAAATTTGATCATTCCCAATTAAAGCTCCTGGGTGTCTTAATTCTAAACGAATTAATATTCTTAAAGAAGTTCCAATTAATCCTGATCAAATTCCAAAAATAAAATATAAAGTACCAATATTTTTATGATTAGTAGAAAATAACCATTGTTTCGATTATTATGAATTTTTTTTTATCAAATTTAAAATTAATATAAACTTTATTTTTTTTATCTATATTTTTTTTTAAAAAAAAATAATTATTTTGATTAAATGGCTGAAATTAAGCGATAAATTGTAAATTTATTTATAAGAATTTTTTTCTTTTTAATCAATTAACTTTATATTCAAATATGATATTAAATTGCAAATTTAAAGGTGTTTTAAAACTAAAGTTTTTCACTTACCAACCTATTTAATCAGAATTTATCCTACTAATTTCACTTACCAACCTATTTAATCAGAATTTATCCTACTAATTTCACTTACCAACCTATTTAATCAGAATTTATCCTACTAATTTCACTTACCAACCTATTTAATCAGAATTTATCCTACTAATTTCACTTACCAACCTATTTAATCAGAATTTATCCTACTAATTTCACTTACCAACCTATTTAATCAGAATTTATCCTACTAATTTCACTTACCAACCTATTTAATCAGAATTTATCCTACTAATTTCACTTACCAACCTATTTAATCAGAATTTATCCTACTAATTTCACTTACCAACCTATTTAATCAGAATTTATCCTACTAATTTCACTTACCAACCTATTTAATCAGAATTTATCCTACTAACATAATTTTTTTAAAAAAATGTTTTATTTAAAGTATATTTTAATTATATATAAAATATTTTATTGATATTTAAATTTAAAAATTTATATACTTAATTTCTAAATTAATAAAATCTTAAAAATCACAAATTTATTTAAATGGTTGTAGTCCTAAAGAAGAAGAAAAAAATTATATAAATTATTAAAAAATTTAATTTAAAATCATGAAAAAATTTATATATAAATTTAATTAAATATAAAATTAATAATTTTTATACTTTATTTTAAATATAAAAATAAAAAATATTTTATTATTTAAATATATATATATATATATATATATATATATATATATATATATATATATATATATATATATATATATATATATATATATATATATATATATATATATATATATATATATATATATATATATATATATATATATATATATATATATATATATATATATATATATATATATATATATATATATATATATATATATATATATATATATATATATATATATATATATATATATATATATATATATATATATATATATATATATATATATATATATATATATATATATATATATATATATATATATATATATATATATATATATATATATATATATATATATATATATATATATATATATATATATTTAAATAATAAAATATTTTTTATTTTTATATTTAAAATAAAGTATAAAAATTATTAATTCTATATTTAATTAAATTTATATATAAATTTTTTCATGATTTTAAATTAAATTTTTTAATAATTTATATAATTTTTTTCTTCTTCTTTAGGACTACAACCATTTAAATAAATTTGTGATTTTTAAGATTTTATTAATTTAGAAATTAAGTATATAAATTTTTAAATTTAAATATCAATAAAATATTTTATATATAATTAAAATATACTTTAAATAAAACATTTTTTTAAAAAAATTATGTTAGTAGGATAAATTATGATTAAATAGGTTGGTAAGTGAAATTAGTAGGATAAATTCTGATTAAATAGGTTGGTAAGTGAAATTAGTAGGATAAATTCTGATTAAATAGGTTGGTAAGTGAAATTAGTAGGATAAATTCTGATTAAATAGGTTGGTAAGTGAAATTAGTAGGATAAATTCTGATTAAATAGGTTGGTAAGTGGAATTAGTAGGATAAATTCTGATTAAATAGGTTGGTAAGTGAAATTAGTAGGATAAATTCTGATTAAATAGGTTGGTAAGTGAAATTAGTAGGATAAATTCTGATTAAATAGGTTGGTAAGTGAAATTAGTAGGATAAATTCTGATTAAATAGGTTGGTAAGTGAAATTAGTAGGATAAATTCTGATTAAATATGTTGGTAAGTGAAATTAGTAGGATAAATTCTGATTAAATTAGTAGGATAAAAATAAGCTAATTTTAATTTCTGAAAAAAATAATTTAAATTCAACTGAAATATCTATTAAGTATTTTTTAGTACAAGCATTAGCTTCAATAGTTTTTTTATTTGTTTCTATTATATATATATTAAAATTTTCAAATTTTAATTATATTTTTTTAAGATATGAATCAATTTTATTAATTTTTTCAATAATAATAAAATTAGGTGCGGCTCCTTTCCATTTTTGATTTCCTAATATTATTGAAGGTTTATCATGAATAAATTCTTTATTATTATTAACTTGACAGAAATTAGCTCCTTTAACTATTGTTTCTTATTTTTCTTTTTTAAATCAATTAATTATTTTTATTTTATTACCTGTGATAATTGGTGGGTTTGGAAATTGATTAGTTAATATTAGGAGCTCCTGATATAGCTTTTCCTCGGATAAATAATATAAGATTTTGATTATTACCTCCTTCAATTACTTTACTTTTATTAAGAAGTTTAGTGGAAAATGGGGCGGGAACTGGTTGAACTGTTTATCCTCCATTATCAGCTAATGTTTCTCATGCTGGGGCTTCAGTTGATTTAGCAATTTTTTCTTTACATTTAGCAGGGATTAGTTCAATTTTAGGAGCTGTAAATTTTTTAACAACAATTATTAATATACGACCAGTAGGAATATCATTTGATCGTGTTCCATTATTTGTTTGATCAGTATTTATTACAGCTATTTTATTATTATTATCTTTACCAGTATTAGCGGGAGCAATTACTATATTGTTAACGGATCGAATATTAATACTTCTTTTTTTGACCCGGCACCTGATCCATTTTATACCAACATTTATTAAGATTTTAGTGGTCACCCAGAAGTTTATATTTTTAATTCCTTACATTATCAGGGATTGTTTCTCATATTATTTGGCATCAAAGAGGAATTTAGCAGCTTTATTATTTTTTTTAATATTGTAAGTTTATATTTTTTTTTAATTTTTTTATTAAATAATTATATATTTTAAAATAGTATATTTTGGTGTATGATGCACTAAAAATTTTGAATTTTTAAGAAATAGTTTAATTCTATTATTTATAATTATTCATTAGATGGCTGAAAGTAAGCATTGGTCCTTTAAACCATTTTATAGTAATTTAACAATTACTTCTAATGAAAAGCTTTAAGTTAAAAAAAACTTTTAACCTTCAAAGTTAACTATAAAAAATTATTTTTAAGCTTTAAATTTAAAATAATTTTATTATTTTATAAAAATTTTTTAAATAAATAATTTTTTTAAAAATTTTTAAATTAATAATTAAAAAATATTTGATTTTAGTATAAAATTTTGTTTTATAAATATATTACATGAAATTTAATAAGAGAATTTATAAAATTTTAAAAATTAAATTAATTTTATTTTCAGTAAATAATATTAAAAAATAAAGAAATTTTGATTTAATAATTTATAAATAACTTTGGTAAATTTAGTGCCAGCAACTGCGGTTATACTAATAAAGTAAATAAAATACCTTTATTAATTAAATAAAAAAAGTTTTTATAAATAAAAATTTAATATGGCAGATAAATGCAATAGATTTAAATTCTATCAATAAAGTATAACTTTTATTAAAATTATTAATGGCAACTTGAGGAAGTATATTTTTATTAGATAGAAGTTCTCCTGTAATAGAACAATTAAATTTTTTTCATGATCATACTTATAGTTAAATTCTTAAAAATTAAAAAATTTGGCGGTATTTTAATTAATCAGAGAAATTTGTTCTATAATCGATAATCCTCGTTAAAGTTTACTTAATTTAATTAAATGTATATACCGCTGTTATTGAATATATTTAAAAATTTAAATTTCAATAAAAATTTTTATAAAATTATATTTAATGTCAAGTCAAGGCATAGTTTATAGTTAAGAAGAAATGAATTTCATTAAATTTTATTTTATCAGATAAATAAATTGATTTTATTTAAAAGAAGAATTTGAAAGTAAATTAATTTATAAAATTTAATTGAATTAGACTCTAAAATATGTACATATTGCCCGTCGCTCTCATTCTAAAATGAGATAAGTCTTAACAAAGTAAAAATATTGGAAAATGTTTTTAGAATTCAATTTAAAACTTTAATAGAAAAGTATTTCAGTTACATTGAATGTCTAAAATATTTGTGCAAATCAAATTTTCTAATTGATTTATAAAATAATTATTTATTAATTATTAATAATTCCAGAATTTTAATAAAAATATTTTTAGTAATTTTTAAAGAAAAAATAAATTTAATTATAGAAAATTAGTATTGAAAAAGAAATTTGAAAAAATTGAAAATTGCTAATTTAAAAATTAAATTTAATTAATTGTATTTTGTGTTTCAAAGTAAATTAAATTAATAATTTAAATTGATTATTTCGAATTTATTGATTTAATAAATTTTTAAATTTAATATGGTATAATTATTTTAAAATTTTTATTAGAAATTAAAAGTTAATCGTATATAAATTTATCTAATTTCTTAAGAAATAATTTTAAATTATAAATTAATTAATAATTAATTTTTTGATTAATTAATTATTTAATTAATTTAT
Source organism: Culicoides brevitarsis (assembly GCF_036172545.1). NCBI lineage: Eukaryota > Metazoa > Arthropoda > Insecta > Diptera > Ceratopogonidae > Culicoides > Culicoides brevitarsis. Next base: position 17,784 of record NW_026973467.1, on the reverse strand, counting down.
ATATAATAAGGGATAAGCTTTATTATAAATTTTTAAAAATTTTTAAAAAAATTAAAAAAATTTAAGCTTAAAATTAGTTTTAATTAATAAAAATGTTATAATTTATTTAATTAAATATTAATATTTTAAAAAATTTTAAATATTTATTAAGATAAAAAGTTTAATTAAAAAATTTTTAAAATAATGATTTAATTAGTAATTTTTTTTTTGTAAAATTAATTTTTTATCAATAAATTAATTTATAAGAATTCGGCAAAAATGATGTCCACTTGTTTATCAAAAACATGTCTTTTTGAATGAATAAAAAGTTTAACCTGCCCGGTGAAAATTTAACGGCCGCAGTATTCTGACTGTGCAAAGGTAGCATAATCCATTGTCTTTTAATTAAAGGCTAGTATGAATGGTTGGATGAGATATCAACTATTTTTATATTAATAAAAATGAATTTAAATTTTTAGTAAAAATGCTAAAATAAAAAAATTAGACGAGAAGACCCTATAAATCTTTATTTTTAATTGATAATATAAATTTTGAAAAAATTTAAATAAATTATTTATTAAAAATTTTATTGGGAGGATAATGAAATTTAAAAAACTTTTATTTTGTTTTATAAATATAATTAAATTATTGAATATATAATAATATTAAATGTTTAAAAAATTAAGTTACTTTAGGGATAACAGCGTAATTATTTTAAAGAGTTCTTATCGATAAAATAGTTTGCGACCTCGATGTTGAATTAAGAATTAATTTAGGTGTAGAAGTTTAAAATTTAAGTCTGTTCGACTTTTAAATTCTTTGAATTTTAGTTCAGACCGGCGTAAGCCAGGTTGGTTTCTATCTTTTTTTTATTTATATATTTTATAATTTTTGAAAGGACCAAATATATTAATTTTATTATTAAAATAGATTTATATTAAAATATTAATATTGTTTTGACAGATTTGAATGTGATAAATTTAGAATTTATAAATGTATAATATACAAACAATAAAATGATATTATTAGATTTTATTTTACCTGTAATTGGTTCTTTAATTTTAATTATTTGTGTAATAGTAAGAGTTGCTTTTTTAACATTATTTGAACGAAAAATTTTAGGTTATATTCAAATTCGTAAAGGTCCTAATAAATTAGGAATTAATGGAATTTTACAACCTTTTAGAGATGCAATTAAATTATTCTCTAAAGAAATAATTTATCCAAATATTTCTAATTATTTAATTTATTATTTTTGCCCGGTATTTTCTTTATTTTTAATTTTATTTTTATGAATTAGATTTCCTTTATTAATCAAATTATTTTCTTTTAATTTAGGGATTTTATTTTTTTTTATCCTGTACAAGAATTAGAGTATATAGAATTATAATTGCTGGGTGATCATCTAATTCTAAATATTCTTTATTAGGAGGATTGCGAGCAGTAGCTCAAACAATTTCTTATGAAGTTAGATTAGCTTTAATTTTTATCTCTTTAATTATTTTAGTATTTAGATTTTCTTTTATCGATTTTTATTTAAAACAAATTAATTTATGGTTAATTTTTTTAACAATTCCTCTAAGTTATGTTTGATTAATTTCTTCTTTAGATGAAACTAATCGTACTCATTTTGATTTTACAGAAGGAGAATCAGAATTAGTTTCAGGATTTAATGTTGAATACGCTAGAGGAGGATTTGCTTTAATTTTTTTAGCTGAATATGCTAGAATTTTATTTATAATAATATTATTTAGAGTAATATTTTTAGGTTCAAATTTATTTAATTTATTTTTTTATATAAAATTATCTTTTATTGCTTTTTTTTTTATTTGAGTACGAGGAACAATACCTCGATTTCGTTATGATAAATTAATATATTTAGCATGAAAAAGTTATTTACCTTTTTCATTATGTTATTTAATTTTATTTATTAGATTTAAAATAATTTTATTTATTTTAATTTTATGAATAATTTAAAGTAAAATCAATAAAATAAAAAATTTTTTCTTATGTTTTCAAAACATATGCTTTTACAAGCTCATTGATTTAATTATTTAATAAAATTATCTCATAATTTTATCATTAATGGATTAATTAAAAAATATAAAAAATATAAAATAGTCAAAATTTGTCCAGTTAAAATAAATGGTCTTTCTACAGGACGAGCCCCAATTCATGTTAATAAAATTACAATAATAAAAAATAATCAAAATATTATTTTATTTACAGGATAAAATCTTAATGAACGAAAATTTCTTTTATTAACAAAAGGTATAATAAATAAAATAGCAATTGATATAACTAGAGCAATAACTCCACCTAATTTATTAGGAATTGATCGAAGAATTGCATAAGCAAATAAAAAATATCATTCTGGTTGAATATGAACTGGTGTTCTTAATGGATTAGCTGGAATAAAATTATCTGGGTCTCCTAATATATATGGATTAGTTAAACATAAAATAATTAAAAATATTAATAATATTAAAAATCCTACTAAATCTTTATAAATATAATAAGGATGAAAATGAATTTTATTAACATTACTATTAATTCCTAAAGGATTATTAGAACCTAATTGATGTAAAAATAATAAATGAATTACTGTAGTACCTAAAATTAAAAAAGGTAATAAAAAATGAAATGTAAAAAATCGTGTTAAAGTTGCATTATCAACAGCAAATCCCCCTCATAATCATTGAACTAAATCTAACCCTAAAAATGGAATTGCGGATAATAAATTAGTAATAACTGTAGCCCCTCAAAATGATATTTGTCCTCAAGGAAGAACATAACCTATAAAAGCTGTTCCTATAGTTAAAAATAATAATAATACTCCTACATTTCATGTATGAGTATTTAAGTATGATTTATAATATAAACCTCGTCCAATATGTAAATAAATACAAATAAAAAAAAAACTTGCACCATTAGCATGTATAGTTCGTAATAATCAACCATAATTAACATCACGACAAATATGATTAACTGAATTAAAAGCTAATTGAATATCTGCTGTATAATGTATGGCTAAAAATAAACCAGTTAAAATTTGAATAATTAAACATAATCCTAATAATGAACCAAAATTTCATCAAATAGAAAGATTACAAGGAGCAGGTAAATCAATTAATGAATTATTAACAATTTTTAATAAAGGATGTCTATTTCGATAAGATTTATTCATTAGTAAGAAATTCGTAAAGGCCCATAAAAAAAGTTAGTAATTTTTACTACAATTACTAAATTAAATAATAAATAATTAATTAAAAAAATTATTAAAAAATTATTAGGTAATTCGTATATTTTTGAATTAATTAAAAAATTTTCTTTTATTAAATTAATATTAGAGAAAAAATTTATTATTTCATGATTAAAAAATAATTCAATAAATAATTTATTGAATATTATAAATAAAAATCTTATTATCATAAATAAAATGAATATTTTTAAAAAAAATATTCTTGAAAAATTAAATTTTTCATTAGAATTTAAAGATGATATATAAATAAATAAAATTAATAATCCCCCAATAAAAATTAAAAATTATTAATGTAAGAATTAATCAAATTTTTGATAAAATTCCTGTAAATAAACAAGTTAATATAGATTGAATCAATAAAATTAATCCTACAGCTATAGGATGGGTTAATTGCATAAATAATAAATGAATTAATTAATAAAAATATCTATTTATATATAAAATTAATTTTAGAAAATAATTTAATAAAAATATTAATTTAATGGAATATAAAGATGATATAATTTATTTTTTTAATGATTCATTTTAAAAAAATTATATACATTTTTGATTTACAAAACCAATGTTTTTTTTAAACTATTAAAACTATTTAAATTTATTTAAATTTATAATTTATTTAAATTTAAAATTTACAAGTTTAATAGTTTTTAAAATTTTTAAATAAACATTTATTAATAACATTAATTAGTTTAGAAATAATTGTATTAATTATTTATGGAATAATATTTATTTGTTTAAATTTTATAAATTTTGAATATTTTTATAGAATAATGTTTTTAACATTTAGTGTTTGTGAAGGTTCTTTAGGATTATCAATTTTAGTAGCTTTAATTCGAACTCATGGAAATGATTATTTTCAAACTTTTAATATTTTACAATGTTAATATTTTTTTTTTTTCAATAAGAATTTTAATTATAAGATTTAATAAAAAAATTTTTTGAATGGTTCAAAATTTTATTTTTTTATTATTTTTTTTATTTATAATTATAATAATAAATTGTAATTTTTTTCCTACAAAAATTTCTTATTTTTTAGGATTAGATATTTTATCCTATGGATTAATTTTATTAAGATTATGAATTACTTCCTTAATATTTATATCTAGAGAAAAAATTTATAAATACAATAATAAATTAAATTATTTTATTTTTATAGTAATTTTTATTAGTTTAAAAAAAACATTGGTTTTGTAAACCAAAAATAAATATATTTTTTTAAAACATCAGAAAAAAAAAATTAATATTTTTTAAATTCAAAATATACAAAAATCAGGTTTTAAAATAAGTAAGTTTAAAGGTAACCAATGTAATATTAAAACTAAATTTTCTCGAACAGTAGAAATATTATAATTTAATATTAATGAATTTAAATTACCGTGTTGATTTCTACAATATAAATAAATTGAATATGCCCCCCCTAAAAAAGTTATTAAAGAAATAAAATATATCATCTTTAAATTCTAATGAAAAATTTAATTTTTCAAGAATATTTTTTTTAAAAATATTCATTTTATTTATGATAATAAGATTTTTATTTATAATATTCAATAAATTATTTATTGAATAAAATTTATTAATCCTTTATTAATAAATAAATTCGTCTTCTTGTTCGTTCATAAATAATATTTGATAAACAATTCAAAAATATACGAATTACCTAATAATTTTTTAATAATTTTTTTAATCCTCAATTATAGAAAGAGTATATTAATCCACTAATTGGACATGGTTTATGTTCTTCAGGGTTGTTTTTCTTACTAATGAATAAATCTTATCGAAATAGACATCCTTTATTAAAAATTGTTAATAATTCATTAATTGATTTTATCCCAAGAATTTCTATATGATGATTTTTATTAAGAATTAGAAATATAGCTGCACCTCCATCTATTCAAATTTTAACTAGGTGAAATTATTTTTAGCCACTACAATTATTACAGCAGATCTTGATTCAATTAGCTTTTAATTCAGTTAATCATATTTGTCGTGATGTTAATTATGGTTGATTATTACGAACTATACATGCTAATGGTGCAAGTTTTTTTTTTATTTGTATTTATTTACATATTGGACGAGGTTTATATTATAAATCATACTTAAGTACTCTCTATACATGAAATGTAGGAGTATTATTATTATTTTTAACTATAGGAACAATTTAAATAAATTATCATTAGTAGTTTTAATAGTTTAAAAAAAACATTGGTTTTGTAAACCAACAGTTATTACTAATTTATTATCCGCAATTCCATTTTTAGGGTTAGATTTAGTTCAATGATTATATTTTTATTAAACTATTTTCTGAAATTAATTTTATTATAATGATATTTTTATTAATTAATTCATTTTTTATTACCTTTTTTAATTTTAGGATTAATTTTATTGATGCAAACTATATTAACTTGTTTATTTACAGGAATTTTATCAAAAACTTTTTGATTTTCTTACATTTTATTTTTAATTTTTATTGGGGGGTTATTAATTTTATTTATTTATATATCATCTTTAAATTCTAATGAAAAATTTAATTTTTCAAGAATATTTTAATATTATTAATATTTTTAATTATTTTATGTTTAACTAATATTCAATAAATTATTTAAAGAATATATAAATAATATAAAAATATTAATCGAAAATTATGTTAATAATTCAATATTTGTATTTTTTTTTTTTATTAATTATTTATTAAATTTAATTTAGGATGAGATTGTAGTAATTAATTACTATCTTATTTTTATAATTTATTAATCAAAATATTAAATCTTTCGAAATTAACATTTTATCTAAAAATTGGTGATAATAATTTTATTATTTTGCTTGAATATTGTAATTTTGGTTCATGAAATTATATCTCATTTAGATATTATAAAAAATGATTTAATTTATTCAAATTTTGGTTTATTTTTAGCCATACATTATACAAGATATTCATAGCTTTTAATTCAGTTAATCATATTTGTCAGCTATGTTAAAAGATGGATTCCATTTTCTTACGAACTGATTACCATGCAATGCAGCACCTACTCCTGTTTCTGCTTTAGTTTTCATCAACATTAGTAACAGCAGGAGTTTATTTATTAATTCGATTTAATAATTTATTCATACATTTAAAATAAACGAGGTTTATATTATAAATCATACTTAAATACTCATACATGAAATGTAGGATTATTATTATTATTTTTAACTATAGGAACAGCTTTTATAGGTTATGTTCTTCCTTGAGGACAAATATCATTTTGAGGGGCTACAGTTATTACTAATTTATTATCCGCAATTCCATTTTTAGGGTTAGATTTAGTTCAATGATTATGAGGGGGATTTGCTGTTGATAATGCAACTTTAACACGATTTTTTACATTTCATTTTTATTACCTTTTTTAATTTTAGGTACTACAGTAATTCATTTATTATTTTTACATCAATTAGGTTCTAATAATCCTTTAGGAATTAATAGTAATGTTAATAAAATTCATTTTCATCCTTATTATATTTATAAAGATTTAGTAGGATTTTTAATATTATTAATATTTTTAATTATTTTATGTTTAACTAATCCATATATATTAGGAGACCCAGATAATTTTATTCCAGCTAATCCATTAAGAACACCAGTTCATATTCAACCAGAATGATTTTTTTTTATTTGCTTATGCAATTCTTCGATCAATTCCTAATTAATTAGGTGGAGTTATTGCTCTAGTTATATCAATTGCTATTTTATTTATTATACCTTTTGTTAATAAAAGAAATTTTCGTTCATTAAGATTTTATCCTGTAAATAAAATAATATTTTGATTATTTTTTATTATTGTAATTTTATTAACATGAATTGGAGCTCGTCCTGTAGAAAGACCATTTATTTTAACTGGACAAATTTTGACTATTTTATATTTTTTATATTTTTTAATTAATCCATTAATGATAAAATTATGAGATAATTTTATTAAATAATTAAATCAATGAGCTTGTAAAAGCATATGTTTTGAAAACATAAGAAAAAATTTTTTATTTTATTGATTTTACTTTAAATTATTCATAAAATTAAAATAAATAAAATTTTTTTAAATCTAATAAATAAAATTAAATAACATAATGAAAAAGGTAAATAACTTTTATTTATAAATTCTAAATTTATCATAACGAAATCGAGGTATTGTTCCTCGTACTCAAATAAAAAAAAAGCAATAAAAGATAATTTTATATAAAAAAATAAATTAAATAAATTTGAACCTAAAAATATTACTCTAAATAATATTCTATAAATAAAATTCTGGCATACGCCGGTCTGAAAAAAATTAAAGCAAATCCTCCTCTAGCGTATTCAACATTAAATCCTGAAACTAATTCTGATTCTCCTTCTGTAAAATCAAATGGAGTACGATTAGTTTCAGCTAAAGAAGAAATTAATCAAACATAACTTAGAGGAATTGTTAAAAAAATTAACCATAAATTAATTTGTTTTAAATAAAAATCGATAAAAGAAAATCTAAATACTAAAATAATTAAAGAGATAAAAATTAAAGCTAATCTAACTTCATAAGAAATTGTTTGAGCTACTGCTCGCAATCCTCCTAATAAAGAATATTTAGAATTAGATTATAATTCTATATCTTCTCGTCTAATTTTTTTAAAATTAAATTTTACTTAAAAATTTAAATTCATTTTTATTAATATAAAAATAGTTGATATCTCATCCAACCATTCATACTAGCCTTTAATTAAAAGAAAATGGATTATGCTACCTTTGCACAAATAATAAATTAAATAATTAGGTTAAATATTTTATTCATAAATTATTTCTTTAGATAATAAAGTTAATTGCATCTCTAAAAGGTTGTAAAATTCCATTAATTCCTAAAAATTAATTTTACGAAAAAAAATAACCTAAATAAATTTGAACCTTCAAAAATATTACTCTAAATAATATTCTTATAAATAAATATTTAAAATTATTCAGCTAAAATTAATATAAATAAAATCCTCCTCTAGCGTATTTTATTAAATCCTGAAACTAATTCTAATTTGTAAAATCTAAATTTAGTACGATTCAAATTTCAGTCTAAAAAGAATATTAATCAAACATTTAATATAAATTTTGAAAATAAATTAACCATTAAATTAATTAAAATAAATAAAAAAGATAGAAACCAACCTGGCTTAAATACTGATTTCAAATCATTAAGAATTTAAAATTCGAACAGACTTAAATTTTAAACTTCTAACCTAAATTAATTTTAATTAACATCGAGGTCGCAAACTATCTTATCGATAAGAACTCTTTAAAATAATTACGCTGTTATCCCTAAATTAACTTAATTTTTTAAACATTTAATATTATTATATATTCAATACTTTAATTATATTTATAAAACAAAATAAAAGTTTTTTAAATTTCATTATCCTCCCAATAAAATTTTTAATAAATAATTTATTTAAATTTTTTCAAAATTTATATTATCAATTAAAAATAAATATTTATAGGGTCTTCTCGTCTAATTTTTTTATTTTAGCATTTTTACTAAAAATTTAAATTAATTTTTATTAATATAAAAATAGTTGATATACTCATCCAACCAAGTAATAAAGCCTTTAATTAAAAGAAAAATGGATTATGCTACCTTTGCACAGTCAGAATACTGCGGCCGTTAAATTTTCACCGGGCAGGTTAAACTTTTTATTCATTCAAAAAGACATGTTTTTGATAAACAAGTGGACATCATTTTTGCCGAATTCTTATAAATTAATTTATTGATAAAAAATTAATTTTACAATAAAAAAATTACTAATTAAATCATTTATTTTAAAAATTTTTTAATTAAACTTTTTATCTTAATAAATAATTAAAATTTTTTAAAATATTAATATTTAATTAAATAAATTATAACATTTTTATTAATTAAAACTAATTTTAAGCTTAAATTTTTTTAATTTTTCTAAAAATTTTTAAAAATTTTAATAAAGCTTATCCCTTATTATATATAAATTAATTAATTAATTAAAATCAAAAAATTAATTATTAATTAATTTATAATTTAAAATTATTTCTTAAAATTTGTAATTTAAATAATAATTATCTAATAAAAGAATAAAAATATAAGGAAATAATTTAAAAAATTATTAAAAATAAACAATCAATTTAAATTATTAACTTTAATTTTTAATAAATTAAATTTTTAATAAAAATTTATTCTTTATTATTAATTTAAAAATTTTTTTCTTTATTCAATACTAATTCTAGCCTTAATAATTAATTTTTATTTATTAATTACTTTGCAATCAAAAATTTCTTATTAATTTAATAAAAATTTTTTATGAAAAGGATCAAAAACTAATTTAATTTACAAATTTTTTATAAATTTTTTATTAAATTTTTATTAGAATTTTTAAAAACATTTTTTAAAATCAAAATTTATTGGTTAAATATTAATTTATAAAATTAAAAAAATATATTTATTTAAAAAAATTAAAAATTAATTTATTTTAAATTTTGTTTTAAATAAAATTTACTTTATAAAAATAATTTTAGTTTGACAAACTAATGTTATAAATTTAACTAATTTTTTTATTTAATATAATAAAAAATTAATTTATAAAATTTTTTAGCGACGGGCAATATGTACATATTTTAGAGTCTAATTCAATTAAATTTTATAAATTAATTTACTTTCAAATTCTTCTTTTAAATAAAATCAATTTATTTATCTGATAAAATAAAATTTAATCGACCAGGTACAGCATCTTCTTTAACTCCTAAACTATGGAATTGTTCTTGACATGTAAATATAATTTTATAAAAATTTTTATTGAAATTTAAATTTTTAAATATATTCAATAACAGCGGTATATAAATTTAATTAAATTAAGTAAACTTTAACGAGGATTATCGATTATAGAACAAATTTCTCTGATTATTAAAATCAGGATATTCATATCTTCAATATCATTGATGCCCAATAACTTTTACACTAATTGAAGATTTGTAAGGATCATCTAATAAATATAATAATCGTATATAAGGTAAAGCTACTGCAAATAAAACTAAAACTGGTATAATTGTTCAAAAAATTTCAATAAATTGATCTATTAATAAAAATCGATTAGAAAATTTATTAAAAAATAAAGATAATATAGAATTACCAATTAAAACTGTAATAATTATTAATACTAATAAAGTATGATCATGAAAAAAATTTAATTGTTCTATTACAGGAGAACTTCTATCTAATAAAAATATACGTCCTCAAGTTGCCATTAATAATTTTAATAAAAGTTATACTTTATTGATAGAATTTAAATCTATTGCATTTATCTGCCATATTAAATTTTTATTTATAAAAACTTTTTTTATTTAATTAATAAAGGTATTTGTATGAAACTATGTTCAGAAGGAGGAAGATTTTGATATCATTCAATTGAAGAATTTAAATTTTCTGAATAAAATACAGATTGATTAGAAACTAAACTTTTTCATATAATAAATAAAAATATTAAAGTTCCTAAAAATGAAATTAAAGATTAAAAAGAAATTATTTTATAGTAATATAAGAATCAGGATAACTGAATATCGTTAAAGTAATCCAGATAAACCTAAAAAATGTTGAGGAAAATGAGTTAAGTTTACTCCTAAAAATATAATTATAAAATATGAGCTTTTAATAAAAATTCAATTGTATTCTTTTGATAAACCCGTAAATAATGGATATCAATGAACAAACCCTCCTATAATAGCAAATACAGCCCCTATTGATAAAACATAATGAAAATGAGCTACTACATAATATGTATCATGTAAAACAATATCTAAAGAAGAATTAGCTAAAACAATACCTGTTAATCCTCCTACAGTAAATAAAAATACAAACCCTAAAGATCATAACAAAGCAGGAGTAAGGTTTAATTGAGTTCCATAAGTTATTGCTATTAACTAAAAATATGATTAATAGTAGGAACAGCAATAATTATAGTAGCTGAAGTAAAATAAGCTCGAGTGTCTACATCTATACCCAAAATAAAAATAATTAATTGATTTAAAACAAGAAATCCTAAGAAACAATAGTTAAAGGAGCTAATTTCTGTCATATTAATAATAATAAAGAATTTATTCATGATAAACCTTCAATAATATTAGGAAATCAAAAATCCTGGTAAAATTAAAATATAAACTTCTGGGTGACCAAAAAATCAAAATAAATGTTGATATAAAATAGGATCACCTCCTCCTGCCGGGTCAAAAAAAGAAGTATTAATATTTCGATCCGTTAACAATATAGTAATTGCTCCCGCTAATACTGGTAAAGATAATAATAATAAAATAGCTGTAATAAATTATTTTTTTCAGAAATTAAAGGAATAAAAGACATTAAATTTATTTCTAATCCCATTCATATTCCTAATCAAGAAGAAGAAGAAATTGTTATAATTGTTCCAATAAATAATATAAAAATAAAAAATATTTTATAAATCAACTGAAGCCCCAGCATGAGAAACATTAGCTGATAATGGAGGATAAACCCAATAGCTTAAATTAGCTTATTTTTATCCTACTAATTTCACTTACCAACCTATTTAATCAGAATTTATCCTACTAATAATCACTTACCAACCCATTTAATCAGAATTTATCCGAGGAAAAGCTATATCAGGAGCTCCTAATATTAAAGGAACTAATCAATTTCCAAACCCACCAATTATCACAGGTATTACTATAAAAAAAATTATTACAAAAGCATGAGCAGTAACAATTACATTATAAATTTAATCAGAATTCCCACTTAAGCTCCTGGGTGTCTTAATTCTAAACGAATTAATATTCTTAAAGAAGTTCCAATTTATCCTGATCAAATTCCAAAATAAAATATAAATTACCAATATTTTTATGATTAGTAGAAAATAACCATTGTTTCGATTATTATGAATTTTTTTTTATCAAATTTAAAATTAATATAAACTTAATTTCTAAATTAATAAAATCTTAAAAATCACAAATTTATTTAAATGGTTGTAGTCCTAAAAGAAGAAGAAAAAAATTATATAAATTATTTATAAGAATTTTTTTCTTTTTAATCAATTAACTTTATATTCAAATATGATATTAAATTGCAAATTTAAAGGTGTTTTAAAACTAAAGTTTTTCACTTACCAACCTATTTAATCAGAATTTATCCTACTAATTTCACTTACCAACCTATTTAATCAGAATTTATCCTACTAATTTCACTTACCAACCTATTTAATCAGAATTTATCCTACTAATTTCACTTACCAACCTATTTAATCAGAATTTATCCTACTAATTTCACTTACCAACCTATTTAATCAGAATTTATCCTACTAATTTCACTTACCAACCTATTTAATCAGAATTTATCCTACTAATTTCACTTACCAACCTATTTAATCAGAATTTATCCTACTAATTTCACTTACCAACCTATTTAATCAGAATTTATCCTACTAATTTCACTTACCAACCTATTTAATCAGAATTTATCCTACTAATTTCACTTACAAACCAAATATTTTAATTATTTAAAATGTTTTATATACTAATTTCTAAATTAATAAAATCTTAAAAATCACAAATTTATTTAAATGGTATATTTTAATTATATATAAAATATTTTATTGATAAATAAATTTAAAAATTTATATACTTAATTTCTAAATTAATAAAATCATAAAAATCACAAATTTATTTAAATGGTTGTAGTCCTAAAGAAGAAGAAAAAAATTATATAAATTATTAAAAAATTTAATTTAAAATCATGAAAAAATTTATATATAAATTTAATTAATTATAATTATAATTAATAATTTTTATACTTTATATATAAAAAATATATTATATATATATATATATATATATATATATATATATATATATATATATATATATATATATATATATATATATATATATATATATATATATATATATATATATATATATATATATATATATATATATATATATATATATATATATATATATATATATATATATATATATATATATATATATATATATATATATATATATATATATATATATATATATATATATATATATATATATATATATATATATATATATATATATATATATATATATATATATATATATTTAAATAATAAAATATTTTTTATTTTTATATTTAAAATAAAGTATAAAAATTATTAATTTTATATTTAATTAAATTTATATATAAATTTTTTCATGATTTTAAATTAAATTTTTTAATAATTTATATAATTTTTTTCTTCTTCTTTAGGACTACAACCATTTAAATAAATTTGTGATTTTTAAGATTTTATTAATTTAGAAATTAAGTATATAAATTTTTAAATTTAAATATCAATAAAATATTTTATATATAATTAAAATATACTTTAAATAAAACATTTTTTTAAAAAAATTATGTTAGTAGGATAAATTCTGATTAAATAGGTTGGTAAGTGAAATTAGTAGGATAAATTCTGATTAAATAGGTTGGTAAGTGAAATTAGTAGGATAAATTCTGATTAAATAGGTTGGTAAGTGAAATTAGTAGGATAAATTCTGATTAAATAGGTTGGTAAGTGAAATTAGTAGGATAAATTCTGATTAAATAGGTTGGTAGGATAAATTATTAAATAGGTAAGTGAAATTAAATAAATTCTGATTAAATAGGTTGGTAAGTGAAATTAGTAGGATAAATTCTGATTAAATAGGTTGGTAAGTGAAATTAGTAGGATAAATTCTGATTAAATACGGTTGGTAAGTGAAATTAGTAGGATAAATTCTGATTAAATAGGTTGGTAAGTGAAATTAGTAGGATAAAAATAAGCTAATTTAAGCTATTGGGTTCATACCCCAATTATAAAGGTTAATTCCTTTTTTTTATAATTATTAATTATATTTATAAAATATTTTTTATTTTTATATTATTTATTGGAACAATTATAACAATTTCTTCTTCTTCTTGATTAGGAATATGAATGGGATTAGAAATAAATTTAATGTCTTTTATTCCTTTAATTTCTGAAAAAAATAATTTAAATTCAACTGAAATATCTATTAAGTATTTTTTAGTACAAGCATTAGCTTCAATAGTTTTTTTATTTGTTTCTATTATATATATATTAAAATTTTCAAATTTTAATTATATTTTTTTAAGATATGAATCAATTTTATTAATTTTTTCAATAATAATAAAATTAGGTGCGGCTCCTTTCCATTTTTGATTTCCTAATATTATTGAAGGTTTATCATGAATAAATTCTTTATTATTATTAACTTGACAGAAATTAGCTCCTTTAACTATTGTTTCTTATTTTTCTTTTTTAAATCAATTAATTATTTTTATTTTATTATCATGTTTTGTAGGAGCTGTAGGAGGTTTAAATCAAACTTCTTTACAAAAATTGTTAAGTTTTTCTTCTATTAATCATATTAGTTGGTTATTAATAGCAATAACTTATAGAAATTATTTATGGTTGTTGTATTTTTTTATTTATTTTATTTTAAATTTATGTTTAATTATAATTTTTAAAAATTTTAATCTTTTCAATTTTAATCAGTTATATATATTTAAAAATAATGGAATTAATAGAAATTTGTTAAAAATTTTATTTATAATAATTTTTTTCTTTAGGTGGTTTACCCCCATTTTTAGGGTTTTTACCAAAATGAATAGTAATTGAATTTTTATTAATAGATAAAATATTTTTTTTAATTTTATTTTTAGTAATGATATCATTATTAACATTATTTTTTTATATGCGATTAACTTTAACTTCATTTGTTATATTTTATCCTTCTATAAAATGAAATTTTTTAAATTTTAAAAAAAATAAAATAATAAAATTAATTATTTTTTTTAATATTGTAAGTTTATATTTTTTTTTAATTTTTTTATTAAATAATTATATATTTTAAAATAGTATATTTTGGTGTATGATGCACTAAAAATTTTGAATTTTTAAGAAATAGTTTAATTCTATTATTTATAATTATTCATTAGATGGCTGAAAGTAAGCATTGGTCCTTTAAACCATTTTATAGTAATTTAACAATTACTTCTAATGAAAAGCTTTAAGTTAAAAAAAACTTTTAACCTTCAAAGTTAACTATAAAAAATTATTTTTAAGCTTTAAATTTAAAATAATTTTATTATTTTATAAAAATTTTTTAAATAAATAATTTTTTTAAAAATTTTTAAATTAATAATTAAAAAATATTTGATTTTAGTATAAAATTTTGTTTTATAAATATATTACATGAAATTTAATAAGAGAATTTATAAAATTTTAAAAATTAAATTAATTTTATTTTCAGTAAATAATATTAAAAAATAAAGAAATTTTGATTTAATAATTTATAAATAACTTTGGTAAATTTAGTGCCAGCAACTGCGGTTATACTAATAAAGTAAATAAAATTTTTTTATTAATAATTAATAGAATAAAAATTAATAAAAAAATTTATTTATTAGATGAAATTTTAAATAAATAATTTTATTATTAAAAATTTTATGAAATTAAAAAAAATTTTTTATAAACTAGGATTAGATACCCTATTATTAAATACAAATTATTATAATAGATCATTTATAGTTAAATTCTTAAAAATTAAAAAATTTGGCGGTATTTTAATTAATCAGAGAAATTTGTTCTATAATCGATAATCCTCGTTAAAGTTTACTTAATTTAATTAAATTTATATACCGCTGTTATTGAATATATTTAAAAATTTAAATTTCAATAAAAATTTTTATAAAATTATATTTAATGTCAAGTCAAGGCATAGTTTATAGTTAAGAAGAAATGAATTTCATTAAATTTTATTTTATCAGATAAATAAATTGATTTTATTTAAAAGAAGAATTTGAAAGTAAATTAATTTATAAAATTTAATTGAATTAGACTCTAAAATATGTACATATTGCCCGTCGCTCTCATTCTAAAATGAGATAAGTCGTAACAAAGTAAAAATATTGGAAAATGTTTTTAGAATTCAATTTAAAACTTTAATAGAAAAGTATTTCAGTTACATTGAAAAAATATTTGTGCAAATCAAATTAAATTGATTTATAAAAAATTATTTATTAATTATTAATAAAAAGAATTTTAATAAAAATATTTTTAGTAATTTTTAAAGAAAAAATAAATTTAATTATAGAAAATTAGTATTGAAAAAGAAATTTGAAAAAATTGAAAATTGCTAATTTAAAAATTAAATTTAATTAATTGTATTTTGTGTTTCAAAGTAAATTAAATTAATAATTTAAATTGATTAGTTTCGAATTTATATGATTTAATAAATTTTTAAATTTAATATGGTATAATTATTTTAAAATTTTTATTAGAAATTAAAAGTTAATCGTATATAAATTTATCTAATTTCTTAAGAAATAATTTTAAATTATAAATTAATTAATAATTAATTTTTTGATTAATTAATTATTTAATTAATTTATATATAATAAGGGATAAGCTTTATTATAAATTTTTAAAAATTTTTAGAAAAATTAAAAAAATTTAAGCTTAAAATTAGTTTTAATTAATAAAAATGTTATAATTTATTTAATTAAATATTAATATTTTAAAAAATTTTAAATATTTATTAAGATAAAAAGTTTAATTAAAAAATTTTTAAAATAATGATTTAATTAGTAATTTTTTTTTGTAAAATTAATTTTTTATCAATAAATTAATTTATAAGAATTCGGCAAAAATGATGTCCACTTGTTTATCAAAAACATGTCTTTTTGAATGAATAAAAAGTTTAACCTGCCCGGTGAAAATTTAACGGCCGCAGTATTCTGACTGTGCAAAGGTAGCATAATCCATTGTCTTTTAATTAAAGGCTAGTATGAATGGTTGGATGAGATATCAACTATTTTTATATTAATAAAAATGAATTTAAATTTTTAGTAAAAATGCTAAAATAAAAAAATTAGACGAGAAGACCCTATAAATCTTTATTTTTAATTGATAATATAAATTTTGAAAAAATTTAAATAAATTATTTATTAAAAATTTTATTGGGAGGATAATGAAATTTAAAAAACTTTTATTTTGTTTTATAAATATAATTAAATTATTGAATATATAATAATATTAAATGTTTAAAAAATTAAGTTACTTTAGGGATAACAGCGTAATTATTTTAAAGAGTTCTTATCGATAAAATAGTTTGCGACCTCGATGTTGAATTAAGAATTAATTTAGGTGTAGAAGTTTAAAATTTAAGTCTGTTCGACTTTTAAATTCTTACATGATTTGAGTTCAGACCGGCGTAAGCCAGGTTGGTTTCTATCTTTTTTTTATTTATATATTTTAGTACGAAAGGACCAAATATATTAATTTTATTATTAAAATAGATTTATATTAAAATATTAATATTGTTTTGACAGATTTGAATGTGATAAATTTAGAATTTATAAATGTATAATATACAAACAATAAAATGATATTATTAGATTTTATTTTACCTGTAATTGGTTCTTTAATTTTAATTATTTGTGTAATAGTAAGAGTTGCTTTTTTAACATTAT
>NW_026973466.1:0-23000 GCF_036172545.1 Culicoides brevitarsis | reverse complement strand
TTGTTATAAACAATTTCTTCCTCTTTCTTCTTCATAGTCGTGTCGTTGTCGTTCATTCATACGTTATAAAATAATAAAATAATGGCATATACACGCCCGCATTTCCATATTTACCAACACACGCTCACACAGCGACGCACTCACACCAAAAAAGGCCGTAAATTGAAATAAAGAAGAAGAAATTCTAACGACATCATGCAAAATTTACATTTATTTTCTTTTTTTTCTCCATGACTTATGAAAGTTTTTAAGGACACAGAAAAAAAATGTAAATAAAAAGTAATAAAAAAATATTTATTTATATTAGCGAGGGAAAAGTCACATGATGATTTTTCAAAAAAAAAATAATGAAAAAAAAACCGAATTTCTCTCCCGTATTTGCGTTAATTTTAATAAATAAACTAACGAACGTTTTCCTTCTTGTCATGTCATTTCAGTTTGTAACTCCGTCAAAATTACCAATCTAAAGGCACCGGATGTCGTTGTGATAAATGAGAATAACCAGGAACCAATTGTGTTAGATTGTGAATACGAAATTGGTCCAAATGAGAAGGGATTTGTACTTAAGTGGCTGTTGGATGGGAGTCCCATTTATCAGTGGATTCCGTCAAGAGCGCCATTTGCATTGGTAAGTTGCTTTTTTCGTTGATTAATGAGCTGGAAAGAGATGAATTTTTAGATCTTGAAAGAAGTTTTAGGTTTGAAAGATAAAATTTTGTAAGAAAATATTGAAATTTGCAGAAAATTTTCGTTTTTTACGAAGATATGAATTTTTTTCTAAGCCCCAAGCAATTTTTTTAGGAGCTGAAAGTCAAATTTTTAACTAATTTTCAGAAAATAAACTAATTTTTCGAGATAAAACGAAAATTTTAGGGCTGTATCCAAATTTCAGATGTGAAAACTTATTTTTTAGAGTTCATAAGTTTTCAGGTTTAAAAACTAATTTTGAGAGCTAAAAACTAAATTTCAGAGCTGAGACCTATTTTAAAGCTTAAAACTGATTTTCAGGGTTCGAACAAACTTTAGACTTAAAAACTAATTTTAAGAGCTGAAAATCAGTTTTTAGAGCTGAAAATCAGTTTTTAGAGCTGAAAATCAGTTTTTAGAGCTGAAAATCAGTTTTTAGAGCTGAAAATAAATTTTTATAGCGGAAAATGAATTTTTATAGTTGAAAATCACTTTTTAGACCAGAAAATTAATTGCTAGAGTTCAAAAATAAATTCTTGGAGCTAAAAATAATTTGAAAAATTATTTTTAAAAGTTTTAGTTAATATTTAGTTTTTAGAGCTGAAAAATTTTTTAGGTCAAATTATTTAACAAAGTTGAGAAATAATTTTAAAAATCTAAAAACTGATTTAAAAATCTAAGAAAAAATTTTCTTTTAAAATCTATAGAACTGAAAATTCATTTTCTTTCGATAAATTTTTAAGTTTCCAACAATTTTTTCATGAAAATCCTTTTTAGCGCTCCTTCAAAGATCGCGTCAACGTGAGCTACGAAGCCTCCACAGAACGCAACTACAAACATCGAGCACTTGCCATCACACGTCCCCTATGGAACTTCACCGGAGAATATTTGTGCAACGTGCAAACGTACGAATCGAATGACAAAAGATCGAGAAAGATTCAATTTATCCGTAAGTTATGCATCACGCAGCAGCAAAAAAAAACTTTTACAATCAAACTTTTTTTTTCAATTCGCATTCGAAACATTCACGGGACAAAACATGACTTTATTATTAAATTTTTCTGTTTTTTTATTTGAAATTTCCAACAGAGCCGGAAACGAAATTTGACGTTAGCTTTGACAATGTCGACGATGAGGTGGCTATCATGAGGTGTAGCGCACACGGAATTGCCCCCAAGCCGAATGTAACTTTATAGTAAGTATCAAAAAAAAAATAATTTTTTGACTTGTTTTCCATCTTTTGAGAGACAGCAATAAAATATCATTTCGCTACTCGTGTATGAATATCAATCAATTCATTTCATTTGAACACTTTTATTACTTTTTTAGCGTTGATAGCATCAAACAAACGGACGTCACGGAGAACACAGAACAGACAGATGATAATTTATTTGATGTCGTTGTACACACAAAAATATTCCGGAGCGTACTGAAGGAGGGATCATCTATTCACTGCGAACTGACAATTCCGGGAACCAATTATGTCCAAACCAAAGATATTTCCTATTCAAGTAAGTGATTAATTGAAATAGTTTGTTACTTGTGCGGTTTTTATGGTTTCCTTTTTATCTCTCCTGCCATCGTTTTAGATTTTAGTTTTTTTTTGTGGTCTTAATTTTCCCAATCATTCATACGTTTTGCTCAAGAAAATTATATTTTGGGTCAATTTTAGTTTTTACACACTTGAAACAATGTCAATTTGATCAAAACACTTTAACATATTAACAAAAAATATTTTATAAAAAATTTTGACAGATGTCACATTTTTTTGAAAGACAAATTTTCACTCATAAAATAAAATTTTTATGACAAATTTTAAAATTTTTAAAATTTTTTTTTTTTTAATAAATTTAAGTAAAAAAAAAAATTTTAAAAATTTTATTTTAATTTAAAAATTAATAAATTTAAGAAAAATTTTTTTTTAATTTAATTTTTTAAATTTAATTTAATTTTTTATTTTTAATTTAATTTTAAAATAAAAATTAAGAGAAAAAATTTTTTAAATTTTATTTTAATTTTTAATTAATTTAAAATTAATTTATTTTTTATTTAAAATAAAATTATTTTATTAATTTTATATAAAATTGTGAAATATTTTTCATTCATTTTGAATATAATTATTAAATCTGAAAAAAAAATTAAAAAAAATATTAAAAATTGATATTTCAATTTAAAAAAAAATCAAACACTTGTCATCTGTCAAAATTACACTTTATGAACATATCCGACAAAAATTTAAAAAAAATCAAAAGTTAAGGCACTTTATTCATTAAAAAACAATAATTTTTGCTCGACAATAAGCCACTATTATTTTCGTAATCACAACAAATCCGGGATAGTCATTCAAACCAATGAGAGAGAGAAAAAAAAATTAAATTACCATAAACTTTTATTTTATTCAATTTATTATATTATACGGAATAATTTCCATCATGATGATGATAAAACTTTTATCAATTAAATGCTTAACGAAGGAATAAATTTTGTATAGTTTTTTTTATTTTCCATGGTATTATTATAAAATTTATTTTATTTTATTTTATAAATTCAAATAGTTTATGAATTTATTTATTTTATTGAATGAAAAATTATTATAATATCGAGCGTCTGGCTTCCAATAAATTACTCGAGTGAATTTTATATTCTAAAACTTTTTTTTCTATATTTTTCAAAATAAATCGTATTTATTTGGGGAATGTTTTTTCTCCCATTTCCCAAATCGAATTTTTGGTGCAGTTTTGCCCTAGTTTTGATTAACAATTAAATGTAAAATATTTTTTTGGGAAAATAAATTGTATTCAATTTTGTAACGAAATTCCTAACAACTCTCTTGTATTTATCTGCCTAAGGAGTGTTTTTGTGAATATATCGAGTGTATTATCTCAATACTCATTCAATCTAACTCCATCAGTTTTGTGTTGTGATTTGGTGCATTTAGTAATACAGACACTCAAGGAGAAAAGTCAATTTCGAGAATTAATTGAGTTTTATGTCTTTTGGGTATTTTCTTGTGTTTCCACAGAAAATGCAATCCACTTGCCAATGAGAAAATTCCTTTAAAAGCTTAGATGAAGAGGATTTACTTAATTCAATATATTCGATAAATACGAAGAGAAGTTGAAACAAAATGCAGTGAGTGTCATTAAAATCTTTTCCCAAAGACTCGTAATCCGTAATCGTTCCTCATAAATTTAAATTGTTCCGTCATCGCCATGCCAGTATACATTTTGCTAATGATTAAGTGCCTGACTTATAATTTTTAATAATACTTCATATATTATTTCACCTCGGGTCGAACAAAGCCCGCATCACATATACACACACATACATTTGTGAACATTTAGAACATAAATAAATTAAAAACGCAACATTCTCGCAGGAAAATTATAATTTCCGCTTCAGATTTTCTGTTTTAATTCCGACTTATCATGCAACAAAAGTTTCTTTTTTTCGTCTTCTTTATAATTTTCTTTGTTTCTCTGTTCCACGAGGTGTGCGTTACGGCAGGAATTAAACTGTAATTATTTTTTTTCAAGACAGTCCTCGAAAAAACTTAACATGATGAAAAACAATCACAGCTTTATTATTTTCGATGAGAATTAAAAATGTGATAAACAATCACAGCTTTATTATTTTATTTATGATTCTTTTTCAGTGCTTAATTGAGAAAATGCAATATTACAAGCAATTAACTTGTGTTTCTTGATAAAAATTGCGAGAAATCTTATTAAATTAATTTAAAATTTAATTAATTAATTTATAAAATTTATTTTGACAAAAATGGCTATTGAATAATTTTTATTAAATTGATTTAATTTTACATTTTATTTAGAAAAAATTTTTTTTCAGTTTCAAAGTTTTAATGATTAAAAATTAAATTAGAGCCCTTTGACAAAATTTTATCCATTTGGAGAAAGATTTGAAAAAAATTTCTATGACACACTTTTTTTGCTCTTGATTTAGTTTTCAAAACAAAACTATGTCAAAGAAAAAATTTTTTTTCAGTTTCAATTTTTTGGCAGTTTTGAGTTAGAAAATGATTAAAAATGATAAATTAGAGCCCTTTGACAAATTTTTATCCATTTGGAGCAAGATTTGACAAAAATGGCTTTGACACAGTTTTTTTTTGCTCTTGATTTAGTTTTTAAAACAAAACTATGTCAAAGAAAAATTTTTTTTCAGTTTCAATTTTTTGGCAGTTTTGAGTTAGAAAATGATTAAATTAGAGCCCTCTGACAAATTTTTATCCATTTGGAGCAAGATTTGACAAAAATGGCTTTGTTTTTCACATTTCCCAAATTTTTTTGCTCTTTTTGTTTTCAAATGTTTTTTTAAAAATTTTTCAAAATAAAATTCATGCACAATTTTTTGGCAAAGTTTTGAGTTAGAATTTGATTAAAAAAAAATTTTTTTTTGACAAGTTTTTTCCTAGTTTTGACAAAAATGATTCTTTGACGAAATTTTTGTAAAACACTTGCGTTTCCGAGCATAGTGTTTTTTTCGCAAAACTATCCGAAATAATTTTGATTCAAAATTTTGAAAAAACAACAAAAAAAATTTTCTTGTATTTATCTGCCTAACTATGCGTTTCCATGTTTTTAAAATGATGAATAAATTGAGTCTTATTTTTTTTATCCATTTTTTCATTTGAATCTAACATATGTTTCCAGAAAAGTTTTGAAAAATTTATTGATTTTTGTCAAGAAAAAATTTTTTTCAGTTTCAATTTTTTCCGAGCAATTAGAAAAATGATTAAGCGCACAATGTTAGCGAAAAAAAAGACAAAAAAAATTTCCACAAAAAAGTTTTTTCAAAAGTTTTCTTATGACTCAAGGAATGTTTATCGCGAAAAAAAATGAACAAAAAAAATTTCGACCGAAATCCTCTTATTCACCACTTTTCAACAATTTTTTGGGTTGGCGTCAAAACTATCGTTTTGAAAAATGATTCTTATTCAGCGCACAATTTTGTTTGACAAAAAAAAAATTCTTAATCAAACTCGAGTCAAACTATTGCGAAAAAAAATGACAAAAAAAATTTTTTTATTCATTTTTCAAAAGTTTTGATGTTAGAAAATGATTTTGATAAATTAGAGCTCTTTGACAAATTTTTATTGAGCAAATTTGACAAAAATTTTGCTTTTCGGGTTGGCGTCAAAACTACGTTTTTGAGCATATTTTCATTGATTTAAGTCAGCGCACAATGTTTAGCGAAAAAAAATTGACAAAAAAAATTTCACCCAAAATCCTCTTATCATTTTTATATTGAATTAATTTTTTTAACGGGTTGGCGTCAAAACTATGCGTTTCCGAGCATATGTTTCATAGAGAAAAATGATCTACTCGAGTCAGCGCACAATGTTAGCGAAAAAAAATGAAAAAAAAAATTTCGACCGAAATCCTCTTATTACCATTTTTAATTGAATTGCCAACAAAATTTGCTTTTAACCATTTGTCAAAAATTTCCGAGCATATGTTTTTGACAAAATTTTTTTCAAGCTCTTGATTTAGTGACAAAAAAAATTTCACCCAAAACTTATTAATTTTTATAATCAAAAAAAAATCGTCAAAACTATTTCATGTTTTGAGTTAGAAAATGATTCTTTACTCGAAGGACAAATTTTTATAAAAAATTGAACAAAAAAAATTTGACAAAATTCTTATTACCAACACATTTTTATATTGAATTCAACAAGATTTGTTTTTAATTTGCAAAAACTATGCGTTTCCGACATATGTTTTGAAAAAGTGATTATGAAAAAATAGCGAAAAAAAATCAAAAAAAAAAGGATCAGTTTCAATTATTACCATGGCATTTTGAGTTAGAAATTTCCGCATTAAAAATGATAAACTTTTCCATTTGGAGCAAAGACAAAAATGGCTTTTACACAGTTTTTTTTAATCGAGTTTTTCTACTTGATAATTTTTTTTCGCAAAACTATCCGTCGAGCAGGAAAAAAAATCATTCAAGGAATTTTAGTTTTAAAAAAAATTGATTAAAAAAATTTTCATTGAGAAAAAATTTACATTACCATTTTTTTACATTTGCAACAATAACCATTTTTCGTCAAAAAATGCGTTTCCGACATATGTTTCGCAGAGAAAAAAATGTTTTCAAAACAAAAATGTCAAAAAAAATTTTTTTTTAAATTTTTCAACAAAATTTGGTCAAAAACAGTTTTTTGATTAAAAATGCGAAAAAAAATTGACAATTAAAGCTCTTATCCGACATCAAGATTTGACAAAAATGGCTTTGCACATGTTTTTGAAAGGAAGTTTATCGCGAAAAAAAAAACAAAAAAAATTTCAAAGAAAAAATTTTTTTTTTTTCAAACATTTTTAAAAAATTTGAAAAGTTTTTTATTCAAAATTTGCGAAAAAAAATTAAAAACAAGTTTTACAACCATTTAGCACACAAAAACTTTTTCCGAGCATATGTTTCAAAGAAAAAATTTTAATGCATTTTTAATTAAAAATTCATCAATAGAGCTTTTGACAAATTTTTATCCAAAAAGCAAGATTTGACAAAAATGGCTTTGACACAGTTTTTGACACAGTTTTTTTTGATGAAAAAAAATGAAATTAAAAATTGATTTAGTTTTCAAAACAAAACAAAAAAAATTTTTTTTTGATTTTAAAATGATTAAAAATGATAAATTAGAGCCCTCTGACAAATTTTTATCCATTTGGAGCAAGATTTGACAAAAATGGCTTTGACACAGTTTTTTGCTCTTGATTTAGTTTTCAAAACAAAACTATGTCAAAGAAAAAATTTTTTTTCAGTTTCAATTTTTTGGCAGTTTTGATTTAGAAAATGATTAAAAATGATAAATTAGAGCCCTATGACAAATTTTTATCCATTTGGAGCAAGATTTGACAAAAATTGCTTTGACACAGTTTTTGACACAGTTTTTTTTATCTTTATTTAGTTTTTAAAACAAAACTATGTCAAATTAAAAATTTTTTTTCAGTTTCAATTTTTTGGCAGTTTTGAGTTAGAAAATGATTAAAAATGATATATTTGCGCTCTCGATCAAATTTGTTTTCATTTGGTGTAAGATTTGACAAAAATTGCTTTGACACAGTTTTTGACACAGTTTTTTTTGCTCTTGATTTAGTTTTCAAAACAAAACTATGTCAAAGAAAAAATTTTTTTTCAGTTTCAATTTTTTGGCAGTTTTGAGTTATAAAATAAAAAATAATAAAAATAAAATGATTAAAAATGATAAATTAGAGCCCTCTGACAAATTTTTATCCATTTGGAGCAAGATTTGACAAAAATGGCTTTGACACAGTTTTTGACACAGTTTTTTTGCTCTTGATTTAGTTTTCAAAACAAAACTATGTCAAAGAAAAAATTTTTTTTCAGTTTCAATTTTTTGGCAGTTTTGAGTTAGAAAATGATTAAAAATGATAAATTAGAGCCCTCTGACAAATTTTTATCCATTTATAGCAAGATTTGACAAAAATTGCTTTGACACAGTTTTTGACACAGTTTTTTTTGCTCTTGATTTAGTTTTCAAAACAAAACTATGTCAAAGAAAAAATTTTTTTTCAGTTTCAATTTTTTGGCAGTTTTGAGTTAGAAAATGATTAAAAATGATAAATTAGAGCCCTCTGACAAATTTTTATCCATTTGGAGCAAGATTTGACAAAAATGGCTTTGACACAGTTTTTGACACAGTTTTTTTGCTCTTGATTTAGTTTTCAAAACAAAACTATGTCAAAGAAAAAATTTTTTTTCAGTTTCAATTTTTTGGCAGTTTTGAGTTAGAAAATGATTAAAAATGATAAATTAGAGCCCTCTGACAAATTTTTATCCATTTGGAGCAAGATTTGACAAAAATGGCTTTGACACAGTTTTTTTTTTTGCTCTTGATTTAGTTTTCAAAACAAAACTATGTCAAAGAAAAAATTTTTTTTCAGTTTCAATTTTTTGGCAGTTTTGAGTTAGAAAATGATTAAAAATGATAAATTAGAGCCCTCTGACAAATTTTTATCCATTTGGAGCAAGATTTGACAAAAATGGCTTTGACACAGTTTTTGACACAGTTTTTTTGCTCTTGATTTAGTTTTCAAAACAAAACTATGTCAAAGAAAAAATTTTTTTTCAGTTTCAATTTTTTGGCAGTTTTGAGTTAGAAAATGATTAAAAATGATAAATTAGAGCCCTCTGATAAATTTTTATCCATTTGGAGCAAAAAATTAAATTAAATTAAAATTATTTTATTTAAATATTTAAAACCTTTGAAAAATCTCGAAATTTTTTAAAGAAACATTCAAGCCGCAACGAAATTTATTATTTTATTAAACACGAACATGACTCATAATTTCTGTTCTACTCGTAAATTCTCTTTTTAACTAAAGTTGCTCTCATATTTTAATTGAACTTAATCATATTACAAGATTTTCGTTACAAGATAGCAACTTTCAATAAGTTAATCCAACTTTAGACAATAACTTTCTAACAACTTTAATACAGAATTTCCTGTTTGTTTGTGCGTTTCACGCCTCAAGCTTATGTATTTTGTGTTGTTTAATATATTTATATTGATTCCGGATATAAGTTTCAATTTTACTTTGTTTATCATCCATACACTGCCACTCGAACATTGTTGCCTCTTAACAAACATAATTTTCATTATTGTTGTTTTTTTATTTTATTTTATTTTATTGTGTTTGGTTTTGAGCTCATACACACAAAATTTTTCTGATTTTTGTTTTTAAAAGCAATAAAAGTTTGTACTAATCCCTCATTAAATTTGAAAAAAAAAATTAAACACGCTTCTAGGATTGATTCGTCCATCATCAACTACTACCACTACTACTACTTCTACGCAAAAAACAGATGTTGAGGAAAAAATTAGCACAATTTCGCAATTTGCCGATCGTGAAAAGTTGCGTAACGAGGGTAAGGACACACAAATCGAATTGAAATGAATTGGAATGCTCCTCAATATGATTTTTTTTCTGCCCATTTTTATCAAGTATTTTTGTTCCAAGTTTTGTTTTTTGAATGGAAAGTACAAAATTTATCATTTTTTTTCCTCAACTTGTTTAATTTTTGCTTTTTATGCACGTTTTTTAGTCATTGATTGCATCGAATGAGAGCACACAAAGTAAACGCTATTGAATCTCGTTTCTATATTTTTATCGTTTTCACTTCAATTCCTGCGAATCGAAACTAAAAAGAAGATGAATCCATAAAAAAAAATTAAAGTGAATAGATTTTAGTAAAAATTTCAAAAAGTTTAATAAAAATTTTTAATTTGTAAAAATTCGAAATTCAGTTTTCGAAAATTTGATATTTTTTGAATTTTTTTAGAAATAGGTATTTAAAATTAATTCAAATTTTCGAAAAAAAAACTTTAGAAAATTTCGAAATTTATTTTAAAAAGTTTTTCGAAAAATTTAATTTAAAAAATTTAAAAAACTTTTCAAATTTCAAGAAGAATTTTCGAAAATTTTAAGAATTAATTTCGAAAATCTTAAAAGCATATTTTGATTTTTTTTAAAATAAAATTTTATAATTTTCGAACATTTTGATTAAAAATATTAATTTTCGAAATCTGCAAAATTTGAGCTTTCCAGATTTTCGAAAATTTTTTATCTGATAGAAGAAGGTTTTTGAAATAATTTCTAAAAAGTTTTCAAATTTTCGAAAAATCAAGTATAATTTTCGAAAATCTTCAGATGCATTTTTCGAACTAAGGAATTTTATATTTTTTTTTAATTTAGGAATTTTCGAACAGATTTTAAAAGATCAAAAGATTTTTTAATCTACTTTCTACTAATCTACTTTCGAAAATCTTTCGAATTCGAAATCTACTGAAATTTTCGAAAATTCTTATATAAATTGTGAATTAAATTCTGTCTTCGAGTTTTCAATATTCAACATTCATTGCGGTGCGGCGATAAATCCAAATAACTTTTCTTTGGATTTTCTTGACTGAACCACCTCAATAAACATGTTGTGCAATTTCTCAAGCATTCCCTCTGTGTATGTCGGGATGCGGTTGTAATGTGTTTATCCTGCTTATCCCCCACAATAATAATAAAAACATACAGCAAAAAAAATTTAAAAACTCACATCGAACGAGAATCGAAATACTTTGTGTGACAAACTTTGAATATTTATGTTTTTTCGATTGTTATTTATGTGCTCTTACCATAATTGACAGGATTATTTACGATTCACCTAATATTATTACACACGTTCATCGGAGCATTCGTCGTCGGCGTTGTCGTCATCGATGAAAAGCTTTAAAAGTTACACAAACACTTTCAGGCTGCGATGCGATGATGCGATGGCGGTTCGTGCTCGTGTGCCTGCCCGTTGAAACATAAAAATAAATATTTTTTTATGTATAATATTTATATTTTTACCTCTTGCTTGTGTGTGTTACTTTGCATGCGGGTGTACTTTTCCCATATATACATTGTCAATTTTTTTTTTTATTATACATAAATATATTTATTTATTTTTTCGATGCTTTTTCGAGCTATAATGCAAATAGTTTACGTGCGACGAATAAAATGTAAACTAAAGGCGAAAATATACTATTTTTTTTTTTTTTTGTAAAAAATTGAATATATTGCACCCAATTTTATATTTTATTCACTGTTTTGTCGTCGTCGTCTGTCGCTGCTGGATATTTTTTCACGTATTGTGTTATGTATCGTTGAAAAGCAATTTTACAGGTTTTTAGTTAGACGATTTTTATTTGCTTTTCCAATATGTATGAGCCTATAAAATATTTTTGAGGTAGGAAAGTCGTAAAAATAGGCATTATTTATGGTAGCATTACAAGGCGTCAGATGTTGAATGCGTGTCATCATAAAAAATCAGAAACCAGAACTTTAAGGAATAATTTTACTTTTGACAGGTGTCAATTTTTTTTTCTGAAATCTCAATATTTTTAATTCAAAAAAATTATTTAAATTAATTAAAAATATTAAAATTAATTTAAAATTTATTAAAAATTAATTTTAAAATTATAAAAAATTAATAATTAAAAAAATAAAATTAATTAAAATTAAATTAATTTAATTAATTTAAAATTTAGGCATTAAAAATTTATTTGGAAAATATTAAAAAAAAAATATTTTAAAATAAAATTAAAAAAATAAAAATTAAATATAAAATTAAAAAAAATAAAATAAAAAAAAATTGACACCTATTAAAAATTAATGATAATATTTAAAAATTATTTTTTTTCTTTACTTACACAATTTATTTTCTCTCTCGTTTACAGATAGCTCAAGTACCAAACTGTCAACGCCAGCTACAATCATGATTTCCATAGTAATGTTTCTCATTTCAAAGCTTTAATACGAGATCACCAAAGAACCACAACACGATAAACTATTTTACGGTAAGCTAGTAACAAACTAATACAACTAACAACTAACTACGAAAGAAGAAAAAAAAGTTTTAACTTTGGATTTTTTATAAAAAAAAATGTAACAAGAGAAAAAATTACAAAAAAAAAAAGATTTTAAAAGAAGAAAAATGTTTGAAAGTTACTAACCTATATAGCTACGTAACTCAAAGAATATTATTTGTAAGAAAAATATGGGAAAATATACCGAAGATAATGTTATAGTTGATGTATATTGAATAAACTAAGAATTAAGAATAAAAAATAATAAAATATGCTAAAAATGTAGAGATATTGTAAAAAAAATATATAAATTAAATAATTAGGAATTGTTCATAAAATAACTTTGAAAATAAAAAATATTACAATTTTTATTTATTTTTAAACATTTAAAATATATATTTATAAAAATTACTGAAAAATTATTAGAAATAATTAAAAATAATTCTAAAATTTTCTGTGATATTCTTAAATAAAATTAAATGTTTAAAAATAGAAAAAAATTGTCATATTAAAAAATTTTTAAAGATATTTTTATGAACTCACCTAAATTTAAATGTATAAAAAAGATAATAATTAAAAATAATTTAAACACGAAAAGGAATTATGAGTAAAAAATTAATCCAAATTAATTTTATCCAAAATAAATAAAAAATATGTTGCAATATAAATTTAATTAATTACAAAAGAAAATATATGAAAAAAATAATTTATTTAATTTTATATATAAAAATCACCTTATTTTACTTTTCACTTCAAAACTACTTTTCTTAACTTTTTTTTTCAATGTTTAAATTATTATGCTAACCCCATAAAATAACGAATGAATGCTGCAGTGCAGATTTTTACAATTTTTTTTTTGTACTCCTATAGCTTTTTATTTTTTTTTTCATCTCTCAACCACTTTCTACGCTGAAAAAAAAATTATCATCTAATTGGATATAAATGATAAAAAAAATATTATTATTAAATTATGATAAAAAAAATACATAAATCGATGCCTTAAAAAATTTTACATTTAAAATGAAATTTACAAAAAAAAATCCTATTGAAAAATTTTCTTTTGTTTATTTTTCTCATCTACTTTTACTCATCTAATGAACAAATTATTGCAAAAAATACAAATTTTGACGACCTTTCTGTCACTCAAATTTAATTTATTTAACCTCTTTTTTTTGTCGTTTTGGACAAACCACTCGCACACTAATGAAATTGTTTTAAATGAAATCAGCAGGATCAAAATTGCCTCAGCGGGAGCCCAGCCAACAAAAAAAAACACGAGAAACGTAATAAAATTAAATAAATAGTAATTAAATATTCACACCACATAAAACACGGCACAGAATTAAGCGGAGAGAGGCCATTATTGTATAAATAACCCCGCACTGGGCGTACAACAAATAGTAATTGGGAAGCAATAAATCATGCGTCGAGTCGAAAAAAAAGTTTTTTTTGCTGTGCGGGTGAAGTATTTTATGACCGTGAGAGGGTAATTTCGCACATTAGTGAAGGTGTTGTGATTTTCAGTTTTTCACGGAGGAATGGAAAGAAGGAGTAAAAACGGAACGACGGAAGTTGTTACTCCATTTCGTCATACTTGATGCAATTAATTCAACGATAAATGTTTACAAATATATCAATTTCCACATAAACACAAGCGACGAACGAAAAAACAACAAGAATTTTATGAATTTTATGCAAATTCGGGAAAATTATTCATGGAAACTGTGTTTTGTTTAGACATTTTGAGCGACATTTAGTACGAAACTGTCCGGTAATGTTTACTTTTTTTTTGTTGCTCGACATATAATTTATGTTATGAGGCATGTTTATTAAATATTTGTCAAATTTCGGTTGAATTTGTTTGTTTACTCGAAAATTAGTTGCATGACGTGGTGAATTAAAAGTAAATTTTATGCAGAAAAATGTTTGGGTTGACAAGTAAAAAATTCATGGAAT
Source organism: Culicoides brevitarsis (assembly GCF_036172545.1). NCBI lineage: Eukaryota > Metazoa > Arthropoda > Insecta > Diptera > Ceratopogonidae > Culicoides > Culicoides brevitarsis. The sequence continues at coordinate 8,974 of NW_026973466.1, read as the reverse complement.
TATTTGGATGATGGATTATTTATTAAAATAAATTTATTTAATTAAAAAAATTATTAATTAATTAATAAATAATTAAAAATAATTAATTAAATTTAATTTAATTTCAAATTAATTTAATTAAATAATTTAATTTAATTTATTTTAATTTAATTTAATTAATTTAATTAAATCAAATATTTAATTTAATTTAATTATTTAAATTAAATTAATTTTTTAATTAATTAATTATCATAATTTATAATTATTTTTTTAATTAATTCAATTTATTCAAAATAAATAAATAATTATTTTAATTTTAGGATCAAAATTGATTAAAAATAATTTTAAAAAATATTGGAAAAAAAATTAAAGCTAATAAAATTCAGTAAATTTGCAAATTTTATTTAATGAAAAATTGAAAATTAATTTTATCACGATTTTTTATTTTAAAATTAAAAACAAAATAAAATTAAAAACAAAATAAAATAGAAATAATAATTAAAAGAGAAAGTATAAAAAAAATTAAATTTAATTAAAAAATTTAAATTTATAAATTTATGCATTTTTAAATTTTTATTAACCAAAAATTCACAAAAAAATTAATTAATTTATTAAAAAAAGACAAATTTTATCTTTTTTTCCTTTAAAATCCTTTTTTATTAGCTTCCGTTCAATTTGTTTCAACTCAATTAACACAAACACTATCTTACATCTCGTCTTCTTGCTAGAATTTTCACTTCACCAACAACTCACAAAGCAATTTATTGATGCAATTAATTGAAATTCGCAAGTAGAGAGAGAATATTCGAAAGCATTTTGTTTTGTTTCCATTCTAGTTTTAATTGAATCCATTTGCTGACATGAGAACGAGGCTTGCATAACAGAATTTTCTTTTGTGTGTTGTTTGTGTTAAAAGCGCCAGAAGTCTATTCAGGTGTGTGTTTTGTGCGTCTCACCATTGATTAGTACCTACAACTTACGTTTTTCTTAAAAAGCAAAAAAATACCTGACTGCCTGGAACAATCTTCAATCTAGACGAGAAGCAAATGGAAATGAATTGCATTGAAAATCTCACATTCATGGGTTTTAATTTACTTTTCATTCTTTTGCTTCTGTGTGTGTTTTGGTGCAAAAACCTTGTCAAGCAGCACAATTTATTTGGTTTTCATTCAAGCAAGAACAACAACATTGAGCGACCATAAGCTTTTGTTTTGCATTTTCCTTTTTGGAATTCAGAGAAAAAAAAGGGTAGAAACCACTTATTTGTTGATGAAAACTCGAACGCAGGTAAAAATCCAGTAGTTTACAAAAGAAGTGCCAGAAGGAGAAAGAAAGAAAGGACAAAGAGCGACATGCACGAAAGTTGTCGGACTGTTGTGAATTGTTGTTGTCAAGTATCACATAACACTCTGAACAAATAAAAGGGAAAACAATTGAGGTTGTTCCGAATAGTTTTGCACAGAAATGAAGTTTAGCACAAGCAGACAGAGGAAAAACGAAAAGAATTTGTAAAGCAATGAAAAATAATCAAGTCGATATTTTTCCATCGTGTTTATTTTGTTTGTACGAGGACACTTCACCTGTCTTGCAAAATAAAACCAATTAAATATTTATCACAACACATCCGTTCACCTCACACTTGCTTGAGAAATGTTTAGAAAATTTTCAAGAGACGAGAATTCCTGATAATTTAATTTAAAAACTTTTGAAGGAAGTTGAGTGTCGTGTGTGTGTTTGTTGGTGTGACAAACAATTATAATCTAATTATTTATTGTGAATTCGAGTTAAAAAGTAATAAATAATTGTTGTTTGGGTATTATTTGATTACATGTTATGTGGAGCTATGATATGTCAAACTTTTAACTTTTTAATTTAATTCGAGATATTTTACGTTTGAGGGCTCCTGCTGATTTTTGCTGCTGTGAAGTTAAAAGCTGTCAAAATTTAAAATTTAAAAAATTATTTTTTGGTAAAAATTGTCAAATTTTCCTCATATATAATTTAATTATTTTTATTAATAAAAAATTAATAAAAAAAAAAATGAAAAAAAAATTAATACAAAAATTAAATATTTTAATAAAAAATTAAATAAAAAAATACAATTATCATTTTCTATCAGATTATGAATTCTAAATTTTATTTTATTTTTTTTAAAATTATTTTTTCAATTTTTAAAAAAATTATCAAAATTTTTTGAAATACAATTTGATAATTATTATTAATACTTTTAATTAATTTTTTTATATTTTTAATATTTTATTTATTTAATTTAATTGAAAAATATTTAAAATTATTTTAATTTTATTTCTTCGTAAAAAATAATTTTTTTAAATTTTGACAGCTTTTTAATTTTTTTCATTGCAATTTTCTTTAATTCGCTTCAAATAAATAAAAAAGTTTCACAAAAATCGATAAATAATAAAAAAAAAGTCTGTCTTTGTAAATAAGTCAATAAAATAATAAAAATATATAAATAAATATAAAAATCAATTTATTGCACTATATCGAGTCAAACATAGGAGTCAAAACTAAGTATAAGATGAGAAATGTCTGTGAAAAAAATAAGTGTTGATGTTTTTAACTAACATTATATGCGTATAAGATATTTTATAGTAAATAAAGAAGAAAATACAAAGAAAATAAAGTAACGCTTAAAATATAAAATTATTATTAACGCGCATTATTAGCAAACCAAAAAATAATCACTTCCGATTTAATTTTTATTTGTACTTAAAAGTAACTCAATTTTTTTTTTCAATAATTTTTATCAATCAAAATTATTTAACTTCAAAAATATCAAAAAAAATTAGAAATTTATACCAAACATAATTTTTTTAATCAAATAATTTTTTTATACGAAAAAATATCGAAATTGTACGTAAAAAATAGAAATATTTAAAACGCAGCTGGATACCTAAGAAGAAAAATATTGCACTAAATAACACAAATAAACTAAAATAAAAACGAAAATTTATGTTTATAAACGTAAGAAGCCTGTCTTGTAAAAATGAGTCCCAAAAAAAAATAAATAACGACTATTAACGATAAAAATTAAAAAAAATAAAAAATTAGTGAATGTAATAAATTGATTAACCTTGGACTAACCAATATACTATAAGGATTTGTACAGAACAGAGATAATGTTATAAAAAAAGAAGAAAATAATAAATTATATTGTAATTGTATAAAAAAACAAAACAAACGATAAATATGTATAATGAAGATAAAAATAACGAATAAAATCACGTGATTTGGAAAATTTATAGAATTTTACATTGCAAAAGTTGTTAAGCGAGAGAAAGATAAGGAAAAGGTAAGAATTAAGTGATGAATATTCAATTGAGCCAAACAATAATCAACGAATGCCAAAATACTGATTCAAGTCACGAGTGAAGGTCTTATCTCGAAAGATTCGAATTTAGTAAGTGACTGTAGTTGAGTGTAGTTGTGCAAAAAGGGGACCTTTTTGGCCTTTCATTTTATTTTATAATGTTATAAAAGATTTTTAAACATGATAAGAGCGTGACCAAAATATATCTTCTTTTATTGTGTTTTTTTTTTCCAATAAATATTTTCCCTTTTCTTTCATTCTCTGTCAGTTGGTTCGGCTTGAAATCAGGCTTCAAATCCTTTATTTATATTTTGTAACTGCATTTTAAAAAATAAAAATGAAAAATTTAAGGTAAGTCTGTCTTTTGAGAAAAAAAAATTAATTAAAAAATAATTTAATCAAAAATTAATAAAAATTTAATTTAATTTTATTTATTAATAAATTTAATTTTAATTTATTTTATTAAATTATTTTTTTATTATAATTTTTAAATAATTTTTATAAACCTTTACTAAATAAAGTTTTTTATTCAAATAATTTAAATTAAAAAAAATTAAATTAAATAAAAATTTAAATTTTTTATTAAAATTAAAAAATTATTTTATTATTTTTCCAAAATAATTTAATTTTTTATTTAATTAATTAAAATCAAATTTAATTTTAATTATTAAATTTATTTAAATTTTTATTAATTAAATTTTTATTTTTTATTCATATTAGTTCATAATTAATGATTAATTAATTTAATAATAATCTTTTTTAGAATTTTTTTAAAAGTTCTCTCTATTAAAAAACATATTTTTTAAAGAAAAGAAATTTAAATTATTTTTTATAATTTTTTTAAAATTATTTATTAATTAATAATTTAAATTAAATTAAATAAAATGAAAAATACGCTAACAATGATAACTATTTTTCCAAAAAAACTTTCGAAATAAACTTTGTTTTTCCTCTTTTCCTCTCTCTGTAAGTGTGTTACGGATGCCATTAAGTGGAAAATCAAACAAAGTTCATCTTTTATTGATTTCGTACGAGTTTGTATAATTTATGGAAATTTTCAATGAGCATCTTTCGGAGAAGTAGAAGAAGAGAATAACAAAAAATAATAATAATCATAAAAATAATGTGGACCTTAACCTTTTATTGTTACGAGCCAATATTAAAAATCGATGATAACACAAGAAAAAACAGCAAGCAAAGCCAATTTAATGCGTAAGTGTGTGTGTGTTTCACCGAAAGAAAGTTGAGAAAGGATCGGAAGGTATCGAAGAGGAAAGGTATGGAAAAAAAACAAAAATCTGAGAGAAAGATATCAGAAGGCAATTACATTTATTTGAACAACATTAGTGTGTGACAAGATCAGAAATGTCTGTCATCCAATTTTATTTTGTTGTTTTTGATGACAAGAAATCTCGAAGAAAAAAAGAGGAGTTTTTTTTTCGATTATTATTTTGCTTATTTCTCGCTTATGTGCTTCAACATGTGTCCTAGATAAATATTTTATAAGGTGATTGTGTACTTTGGGTCCCTTTTTAGCATGCTGCGGGATTTGTGTACACATGATTGGTCATTCGATTGATTTGCTGTGATTTTCACCAGTTGAGTTCAGTTTCACGTACAAGACGTCTCCATCTTGTTATGGGCCTTAATTTCCTGCGAGTTGCTTTCACTTTTCGACGTGCCATTATCGTGCGCACGAGATAAAGAAGCAATCAAATAAGTGAATTGGAATGAAATTGCTTCCCTTCGTATACAATCGAGGTATTTTTCGGTAATAATGACATCTCCCCTGTCGATTCGCATCGTCAATACCCGAAACTGCTTGGCGATAAAAGTCATAAAATCTAATGTTTGTGTTTATTACCTTGAATCCTAGACAAGTAACTTCTCTGCAACAAACTTTGAATTGAGAGATATGTATCGCTCGAAATAATTTAAAGTTTTTTTTTCTTGCCACACACGAACGTGGTTCGGTTGTTTGTCTGGTGCTTTTATTGGGGTTTTACTGCTTTCTTTCACGAAAATCGTATTTGGCTTCGAAAGTGTGGAAAAGGTCGCACACTCACACATATAATTTAGTAGTTTATGGTCGCCAAGTTGTCGACAGTTAAGGAACGTTCGTTCGTGTGTCGCTGAGACTAGAAGCAAGTGTTAGAAGAGCTTCGGAAAAAGTTAAATGTGAAAATGGCATGCACGTCTTGTGTCATAACTAAAACTAAAGTTCTTCGGATTTGATTGTAAGAGCGCTTTTTGTCTTTCGAATCATTCAAAAAAATAGGAAAAAATTAAAAAATTAATTTACGCTTTAGTAAAAATCGCTTAAGCTTGACTAAATTTAACAATTTTTCATTTAAAAATTTAAAAAGAAATATAATTTTTTCAAAAAATTTGGTTAAAATTTCAAAAAACCTTTGAATTTTGATTTAATTTAACTTTTTCTTAATCTTAAGCTTTTTTTTAAATCTAAATCCTATTTAATTTAAGTTAATAAAATTTAATGAAAATTTAATTCAAATACATAAAGGGCGACAATACACAAAAACGATCACTTTCTTCGATGCATCTTAATTTGACCAATTTCTTAAATTTTTCAATAGGAGAGTTTACCACTTCTTCTGTCAAATCACTGTACTCGGTCTTTTGAAGAATTTTTTTGAAAATTTATTTTTTTACAGGCTTTGCGACTTATTAGGTATATTTCATTTGTCTCGGATTTTCTTGCAAGTGATTTTTTTCCAAAAATTTTTTTTTCTGATATTTTCACGTTTCTACATGTGTCTGAGAAAATGAAGCTGAATAAGTTATTTTCACAAATCTGTGTAAATTATGATTTCTCTGTTTCTTGATACTTGTTACCAACTTGTACAAACGTTTTTTTATCCAAAGGTTTGACATTCTCCATTAATTTGACTTCCTTCAGAGAAATCCATAGATTTGGTTGAAATTCGTCCTTGAATTGACCTTGAACCTAAAATAAAGAAAAAATAATTACAGACAGACATCAAAATACTTACAACTAATTTTCTCTTCAAAACACCCTTCCGAAATGTGTGTCAAAAAAGGAGAAAGATTTTTATGGCCTGCTCCCCTCTATTAAATTATTAATCCATTAGCACAATCATAAACGTTTAATTTAATTTCCCGTCAGGTTTTTCGACTTGTAACGTCCTGTCCAACAAACATGATATTTGCTTATTAAATTATGTTGGTTCCTTTTACAGTACACAATGCAAACATTTGCTTCCAAAAAAATTTTACCGCACAACTGCTTCGTTGGGTCAGCTTTTCACATTTTCAAAATAGGTCATTTGATCAATTAAATTCCGTTTTTCAAAAGCAACAATAAACGCACGACTGCGACAACATTTTGAATCTTTTTTCCTGACATCTAACATTGAACGTGCTCGGAATTCCCACTGAAAAAAAAAATCCAGAAAAAAAATTGAATTTACTGCAAAAGTTAGTGATGCAATTCAGGAAGCACGAAGTTTATCTCTTCTCTACTTTTCAATGAATTAACTTTTTTTTTCGAACACGACTGAAATTTAATCCTTTAATGGACACACCTTCCGAAATTAACGGTAATGGATCGGAAAGAAATCGGAATTTTAATTGAATTTCCCTGAAAAACACAACAAAAAAATCAATTTCAATCACTTCGAAGCTGAAGTGAAACAAAAGCGAATAAATGACATAAACTATTTCAAAATTCAATACATTTATTGACAAGTTTATTTTATTCCAAACCAATCAAATTTGATAAATAATAAAATATTATTAGAAGGGTTCACGGTTTGGCGGAGTTATGAAGGAAAAAAGCCATAAAACACTCGTTTTTTTTTGCGTATCAATAAAATAATATTTGCGAATAAAACAAACAAACAGTAAAAAAAAAAGTTTGCGCGCGTTTGTCTGTATTCAGGTGCAAGAAGTACAATCTAATGTTTGTCGTGTCATAGATAATAAAAAAAATGTTCAACAAAATAGATTTTTCAATTTAGCGAATTCCGTTGTTTTTGTGCAGCGCGGCGTTTGTCTGTGTTTTTATTCAATTCAGAATAATAATTTTATTTATTTTTTTCATTTCTCTCTCTCTCGCGGTGCGGTGTGGTGCACAGAACACACAAAATGTGGAACAATGCAATCTTTGAGCAAACATTTTTGTACATATCACGCATTTCCTGTCAGAATTTTACTGTTTTTCGAGAAAATTTTGACACTTTCATGTCATTGGCGTACAAACAAAAATGATAATCAATTTATTCTGTCAGTATCAATTTATTGGAGTTTTATTATTTTATTTCTATTTTGTTTGTGACTGCATTTCTGAAGTAAAAATAAGTTTTAAAAATTTAAGGGATGAAACCAACATGTCAATTTTTTATTGATTTTTAATCAAAACTATTTCTTCATTTTTTTCTTATTTTATTTTTTTATAACAAAAATAAAAATATTTCTTTAAATTTACTTAAAAAATTACTACTCAAAGTAAATTTAATTATTTTTGTCATAAAAAAAAATTAAATAAAAATTTTAGTAGTAAAAAATATTTTTAAAGAAGAAAAATAAATAAATAATTTAAGTAGATTTAAAAAACATTATTCTCTACTCGTAATAAAAAAACGTGACATCGACATACGCGAAAACAAAAAAAAATCACTTCAACTAATCTAGTGGCTGAATAACTCACTGACTGACTGTTAAATTGAAATTATGACAAAAGTACAAAAAAAAAGTGAAAAACATGAAAAGTTTGAAAATCGCTGCGTGTTCTCTGTCATTTTGCGTTTGTTTGTTGTTTTAGTCGGTTTGTTGTTCTGATTTTTTTGTTTGTTTTTTTTTTGCAGAATTTATCGATTTTCCAAGAAAAACACTTTATGCAAAAATAGGAAAAATGCATTAAAGGCAAAAGGAATGAAAGTTGCTGTCAACACTAATTTTTTATTGAAATTTTATCGAAAGCTATTATTTTTAAGCGAATTCTTGAAAATTCATCAGATGTCATCTTTTTTAAATTAAAATATCTCAAAAACAAATTTTACAAAAATAAAAAAAATTCCGAAAAATTCTCTCAAATTTGGCATCAAAAGCTCAAAAAAGTCTTCCTCTTTCCAAGCTTTCGTCTGATTAAAGCATAAATATTAAATTCCAATTCTAATTTTTCCATCTCCTTATTTACATTTCATTCTTTTATCTCTTGTGCACTCCAATAAACAAGACTCCGATACTTTTTCGAGCTTGTAACAAACAAAAATATCAACAACATACAAAGGGAAATTCCATGTTGAAATATTATTTTTCTTTATTTTCAGTCAACACAACAATTCTTGCGAAATCGACAACATATCGATGACGATTGAACTTTTCCGAAGCACGAAGCGTACACGACAGCACGAGAGACAACTTATTATCATGTAAATGATACATTTATGACAACATGTCGATTTGTATCTTATTTCGATTTCAAAATATGAAATTGAATGAATTTCTTCTTGCCAAACATCTGTTCGAGTCATGTCACGTTGATTGTTTTCCTTTTTTTTTTTGTTTCTTCCTCTATTTTGTTTGCATGTGCTTCATCATGCATAATGAAGAAGATCAGAGATAATCGATTTTTTCGTCGTCGTCGATGTTAATATTTAATCGCTCGCAAGTCTCACACAT
>NW_026973465.1:0-23043 GCF_036172545.1 Culicoides brevitarsis | reverse complement strand
AAAAACTGACTGAAAAGTTTAAAAAATTTTAATTTCTTATAGAATCAAGTCTTCAATTGATTTTTGGTTAAAAAAAATATCACAATGAATAAATTGAATTCTAATTGAATTTCTGTTAGGGTCATTCCATTCTAAACGGAGGGGAAATCACAAAATATATTTTTTTCAAAATGAGTACTAGATGTCCATCTTTATCATGCAAAAATATGAACTTTTTGTTCTAGCGAAATTTTTTTACCTGTAAAATAATTTCGCGCTGGCTTGCCGTATGAAAATTTCAAAAATTTCTTTTTTCGCCTGTACATCGGAAACGCAAAATTTAGAAAAAGTCCAAAACAAAAGTTGTTTCTAACATCAAAACCTTCTTTTTGAGACGGAGAACCGTGATCTAGCTTAATTTTGAAAAATCGGTATGTGAGCCCTCATAATAAAAGGATTTTGACTTAAATTTTTTTTTATCAATTTTTTTTGCTAACATCTTTAAATGGCTCCTGTACATCGAAATCGCAAAATTTAGAAAAAGTCCAAAACAAAAGTTGTTTCTAACATCAAAACCTTCATTTTGAGACGGAGAACCGTGATCTAGCTTAATTTTGAAAAATCGGTATGTGAGCCCTCATAATAAAAGGATTTTGACTTAAATTTTTTTTAATCAATTTTTTTTGCTAACATCTTTAAATGGCTCCTGTACATCGAAAACGCAAAATTTAGAAAAAGTCCAAAACAAAAGTTGTTTCTAACATCAAAACCTTCATTTTGAGACGGAGAACCGTGATCTAGCTTAATTTTGAAAAATCGGTATGTGAGCCCTCATAATAAAGGATTTTGACTTAAATTTTTTTTTGCTAACATCTTTAAATGGCTCCTGTACATCGAAAACGCAAAATTTAGAAAAAGTCCAAAACAAAAGTTGTTTCTAACATCAAAACCTTCATTTTGAGACGGAGAACCGTGATCTAGCTTAATTTTGAAAAATCGGTATGTGAGCCCTCATAATAAAAGGATTTTGACTTAAATTTTTTTTAATCAATTTTTTTTTGCTAACATCTTTAAATGGCTCCTGTACATCGAAAACGCAAAATTTAGAAAAAGTCCAAAACAAAAGTTGTTTCTAACATCAAAACCTTCATTTTGAGACGGAGAACCGTGATCTAGCTTAATTTTGAAAAATCGGTATGTGAGCCCTCATAATAAAAGGATTTTGACTTAAATTTTTTTTTCAATTTTTTTTTGCTAACATCTTTAAATGGCTCCTGTACATCGAAAACGCAAAATTTAGAAAAAGTCCAAAACAAAAGTTGTTTCTAACATCAAAACCTTCATTTTGAGACGGAGAACCGTGATCTAGCTTAATTTTGAAAAATCGGTATGTGAGCCCTCATAATAAAAGGATTTTGACTTAAATTTTTTTTTCTTCAATTTTTTTCGCTAACATCTTTAAATGGCTCCTGTACATCGAAAACGCAAAATTTAGAAAAAGTCCAAAACAAAAGTTGTTTCTAACATCAAAACCTTCATTTTGAGACGGAGAACCGTGATCTAGCTTAATTTTGAAAAATCGGTATGTGAGCCCTCATAATAAAAGGATTTTGACTTAAATTTTTTTTTCGCTAACATCTTTAAATGGCTCCTGTACATCGAAAACGCAAAATTTAGAAAAAGTCCAAAACAAAAGTTGTTTCTAACATCAAAACCTTCATTTTGAGACGGAGAACCGTGATCTAGCTTAATTTTGAAAAATCGGTATGTGAGCCCTCATAATAAAAGGATTTTGACTTAAATTTTCATTTTTTTTCGCAATTTTTTTTTGCTAACATCTTTAAATGGCTCCTGTACATCGAAAACGCAAAATTTAGAAAAAGTCCAAAACAAAAGTTGTTTCTAACATCAAAACCTTCATTTTGAGACGGAGAACCGTGATCTAGCTTAATTTTGAAAAATCGGTATGTGAGCCCTCATAATAAAAGGATTTTGACTTAAATTTTTTTTTGCTAACATCTTTAAATGGCTCCTGTACATCGAAATCGCAAAATTTAGAAAAAGTCCAAAACAAAAGTTGTTTCTAACATCAAAACCTTCATTTTGAGACGGAGAACCGTGATCTAGCTTAATTTTGAAAAATCGGTATGTGAGCCCTCATAATAAAAGGATTTTGACTTAAATTTTTTTTTCGCTAACATCTTTAAATGGCTCCTGTACATCGAAATCGCAAAATTTAGAAAAAGTCCAAAACAAAAGTTGTTTCTAACATCAAAACCTTCATTTTGAGACGGAGAACCGTGATCTAGCTTAATTTTGAAAAATCGGTATGTGAGCCCTCATAATAAAAGGATTTTGACTTAAATTTTTTTTCATCAATTTTTTTCGCTAACATCTTTAAATGGCTCCTGTACATCGAAATCGCAAAATTTAGAAAAAGTCCAAAACAAAAGTTGTTTCTAACATCAAAACCTTCATTTTGAGACGGAGAACCGTGATCTAGCTTAATTTTGAAAAATCGGTATGTGAGCCCTCATAATAAAAGGATTTTGACTTAAATTTTTTTTTAATCAATTTTTTTGCTAACATCTTTAAATGGCTCCTGTACATCGAAATCGCAAAATTTAGAAAAAGTCCAAAACAAAAGTTGTTTCTAACATCAAAACCTTCATTTTGAGACGGAGAACCGTGATCTATCTTAATTTTGAAAAATCGGTATGTGAGCCCTCATAATAAAAGGATTTTGACTTAAATTTTTTTTTCAATTTTTTTGCTAACATCTTTAAATGGCTCCTGTACATCGAAATCGCAAAATTTAGAAAAAGTCCAAAACAAAAGTTGTTTCTAACATCAAAACCTTCATTTTGAGACGGAGAACCGTGATCTAGCTTAATTTTGAAAAATCGGTATGTGAGCCCTCATAATAAAAGGATTTTGACTTAAATTTTTTTTTCGCTAACATCTTTAAATGGCTCCTGTACATCGAAATCGCAAAATTTAGAAAAAGTCCAAAACAAAAGTTGTTTCTAACATCAAAACCTTCATTTTGAGACGGAGAACCGTGATCTAGCTTAATTTTGAAAAATCGGTATGTGAGCCCTCATAATAAAAGGATTTTGACTTAAATTTTTTTTTCAATTTTTTTCGCTAACATCTTTAAATGGCTCCTGTACATCGAAAACGCAAAATTTAGAAAAAGTCCAAAACAAAAGTTGTTTCGCAAAATTTAGAAAAAGTCCAAAACAAAAGTTGTTTCTAACATCAAAACCTTCTTTTTGAGACGGAGAACCGTGATCTAGCTTAATTTTGAAAAATCGGTATGTGAGCCCTCATAATAAAAGGATTTTGACTTAAATTTTTTTTTCGCTAACATCTTTAAATGGCTCCTGTACATCGAAATCGCAAAATTTAGAAAAAGTCCAAAACAAAAGTTGTTTCTAACATCAAAACCTTCATTTTGAGACGGAGAACCGTGATCTAGCTTAATTTTGAAAAATCGGTATGTGAGCCCTCATAATAAAAGGATTTTGACTTAAATTTTTTTTTCGCTAACATCTTTAAATGGCTCCTGTACATCGAAATCGCAAAATTTAGAAAAAGTCCAAAACAAAAGTTGTTTCTAACATCAAAACCTTCATTTTGAGACGGAGAACCGTGATCTAGCTTAATTTTGAAAAATCGGTATGTGAGCCCTCATAATAAAAGGATTTTGACTTAAATTTTTTTTGCTAACATCTTTAAATGGCTCCTGTACATCGAAATCGCAAAATTTAGAAAAAGTCCAAAACAAAAGTTGTTTCTAACATCAAAACCTTCATTTTGAGACGGAGAACCGTGATCTAGCTTAATTTTGAAAAATCGGTATGTGAGCCCTCATAATAAAAGGATTTTGACTTAAATTTTTTTTAATCAATTTTTTTCGCTAACATCTTTAAATGGCTCCTGTACATCGAAATCGCAAAATTTAGAAAAAGTCCAAAACAAAAGTTGTTTCTAACATCAAAACCTTCATTTTGAGACGGAGAACCGTGATCTAGCTTAATTTTGAAAAATCGGTATGTGAGCCCTCATAATAAAAGGATTTTGACTTAAATTTTTTTTTCGCTAACATCTTTAAATGGCTCCTGTACATCGAAATCGCAAAATTTAGAAAAAGTCCAAAACAAAAGTTGTTTCTAACATCAAAACCTTCATTTTGAGACGGAGAACCGTGATCTAGCTTAATTTTGAAAAATCGGTATGTGAGCCCTCATAATAAAAGGATTTTGACTTAAATTTTTTTAATCAATTTTTTTCGCTAACATCTTTAAATGGCTCCTGTACATCGAAATCGCAAAATTTAGAAAAAGTCCAAAACAAAAGTTGTTTCTAACATCAAAACCTTCATTTTGAGACGGAGAACCGTGATCTAGCTTAATTTTGAAAAATCGGTATGTGAGCCCTCATAATAAAAGGATTTTGACTTAATTTTTTTTTCGCTAACATCTTTAAATGGCTCCTGTACATCGAAAACGCAAAATTTAGAAAAAGTCCAAAACAAAAGTTGTTTCTAACATCAAAACCTTCATTTTGAGACGGAGAACCGTGATCTAGCTTAATTTTGAAAAATCGGTATGTGAGCCCTCATAATAAAAGGATTTTGACTTAAATTTTTTTTAATCAATTTTTTTCGCTAACATCTTTAAATGGCTCCTGTACATCGAAATCGCAAAATTTAGAAAAAGTCCAAAACAAAAGTTGTTTCTAACATCAAAGCCTTCATTTTGAGACGGAGAACCGTGATCTAGCTTAATTTTGAAAAATTGGTATGTGAGCCCTCATAATAAAAGGATTTTGACTTAAATTTTTTTTCATTTTTTTCGCTAACATCTTTAAATGGCTCCTGTACATCGAAAACTCAAAATTTAGAAAAAGTCCAAAACTATTGTTGTTTCTAACATCAAAACCTTCATTTTGAGACGGAGAACCGTGATCTAGCTTAATTTTGAAAAATCGGTATGTGAGCCCTCATAATAAAAGGATTTTGACTTAAATTTTTTTTGCTAACATCTTTAAATGGCTCCTGTACATCGAAATCGCAAAATTTAGAAAAAGTCCAAAACAAAAGTTGTTTCTAACATCAAAACCTTCATTTTGAGACGGAGAACCGTGATCTAGCTTAATTTTGAAAAATCGGTATGTGAGCCCTCATAATAAAAGGATTTTGACTTAAATTTTTTTAATCAATTTTTTTCGCTAACATCTTTAAATGGCTCCTGTACATCGAAATCGCAAAATTTAGAAAAAGTCCAAAACAAAAGTTGTTTCTAACATCAAAACCTTCATTTTGAGACGGAGAACCGTGATCTAGCTTAATTTTGAAAAATCGGTATGTGAGCCCTCATAATAAAAGGATTTTGACTTAAATTTTTTTTAATCAATTTTTTTCGCTAACATCTTTAAATGGCTCCTGTACATCGAAATCGCAAAATTTAGAAAAAGTCCAAAACAAAAGTTGTTTCTAACATCAAAACCTTCTTTTTGAGACGGAGAACCGTGATCTAGCTTAATTTTGAAAAAATCGGTATGTGAGCCCTCATAATAAAAGGATTTTGACTTAAATTTTTTTAATCAATTTCGCTAACATCTTTAAATGGCTCCTGTACATCGAAATCGCAAAATTTAGAAAAAGTCCAAAACAAAAGTTGTTTCTAACATCAAAACCTTCATTTTGAGACGGAGAACCGTGATCTAGCTTAATTTTGAAAAATCGGTATGTGAGCCCTCATAATAAAAGGATTTTGACTTAAATTTTTTTTGCTAACATCTTTAAATGGCTCCTGTACATCGAAATCGCAAAATTTAGAAAAAGTCCAAAACAAAAGTTGTTTCTAACATCAAAACCTTCTTTTTGAGACGGAGAACCGTGATCTAGCTTAATTTTGAAAAATCGGTATGTGAGCCCTCATAATAAAAGGATTTTGACTTAAATTTTTTTTAATCAATTTTTTTCGCTAACATCTTTAAATGGCTCCTGTACATCGAAATCGCAAAATTTAGAAAAAGTCCAAAACAAAAGTTGTTTCTAACATCAAAACCTTCTTTTTGAGACGGAGAACCGTGATCTAGCTTAATTTTGAAAAATCGGTATGTGAGCCCTCATAATAAAAGGATTTTGACTTAAATTTTTTTTTCGCTAACATCTTTAAATGGCTCCTGTACATCGAAATCGCAAAATTTAGAAAAAGTCCAAAACAAAAGTTGTTTCTAACATCAAAACCTTCTTTTTGAGACGGAGAACCGTGATCTAGCTTAATTTTGAAAAATCGGTATGTGAGCCCTCATAATAAAAGGATTTTGACTTAAATTTTTTTTTCGCTAACATCTTTAAATGGCTCCTGTACATCGAAATCGCAAAATTTAGAAAAAGTCCAAAACAAAAGTTGTTTCTAACATCAAAACCTTCATTTTGAGACGGAGAACCGTGATCTAGCTTAATTTTGAAAAATCGGTATGTGAGCCCTCATAATAAAAGGATTTTGACTTAAATTTTTTTTCATCAATTTTTTTCGCTAACATCTTTAAATGGCTCCTGTACATCGAAATCGCAAAATTTAGAAAAAGTCCAAAACAAAAGTTGTTTCTAACATCAAAACCTTCATTTTGAGACGGAGAACCGTGATCTAGCTTAATTTTGAAAAATCGGTATGTGAGCCCTCATAATAAAAGGATTTTGACTTAAATTTTTTTTCGCTAACATCTTTAAATGGCTCCTGTACATCGAAATCGCAAAATTTAGAAAAAGTCCAAAACAAAAGTTGTTTCTAACATCAAAACCTTCATTTTGAGACGGAGAACCGTGATCTAGCTTAATTTTGAAAAATCGGTATGTGAGCCCTCATAATAAAAGGATTTTGACTTAAATTTTTTTTAATCAATTTTTTTCGCTAACATCTTTAAATGGCTCCTGTACATCGAAATCGCAAAATTTAGAAAAAGTCCAAAACAAAAGTTGTTTCTAACATCAAAACCTTCATTTTGAGACGGAGAACCGTGATCTAGCTTAATTTTGAAAAATCGGTATGTGAGCCCTCATAATAAAAGGATTTTGACTTAAATTTTTTTTGCTAACATCTTTAAATGGCTCCTGTACATCGAAATCGCAAAATTTAGAAAAAGTCCAAAACAAAAGTTGTTTCTAACATCAAAACCTTCATTTTGAGACGGAGAACCGTGATCTAGCTTAATTTTGAAAAATCGGTATGTGAGCCCTCATAATAAAAGGATTTTGACTTAAATTTTTTTTCGCTAACATCTTTAAATGGCTCCTGTACATCGAAATCGCAAAATTTAGAAAAAGTCCAAAACAAAAGTTGTTTCTAACATCAAAACCTTCATTTTGAGACGGAGAACCGTGATCTAGCTTAATTTTGAAAAATCGGTATGTGAGCCCTCATAATAAAAGGATTTTGACTTAAATTTTTTTTCATCAATTTTTTCGCTAACATCTTTAAATGGCTCCTGTACATCGAAATCGCAAAATTTAGAAAAAGTCCAAAACAAAAGTTGTTTCTAACATCAAAACCTTCATTTTGAGACGGAGAACCGTGATCTAGCTTAATTTTGAAAAATCGGTATGTGAGCCCTCATAATAAAAGGATTTTGACTTAAATTTTTTTTCGCTAACATCTTTAAATGGCTCCTGTACATCGAAATCGCAAAATTTAGAAAAAGTCCAAAACAAAAGTTGTTTCTAACATCAAAACCTTCATTTTGAGACGGAGAACCGTGATCTAGCTTAATTTTGAAAAATCGGTATGTGAGCCCTCATAATAAAAGGATTTTGACTTAAATTTTTTTTCGCTAACATCTTTAAATGGCTCCTGTACATCGAAATCGCAAAATTTAGAAAAAGTCCAAAACAAAAGTTGTTTCTAACATCAAAACCTTCATTTTGAGACGGAGAACCGTGATCTAGCTTAATTTTGAAAAATCGGTATGTGAGCCCTCATAATAAAAGGATTTTGACTTAAATTTTTTTTCGCTAACATCTTTAAATGGCTCCTGTACATCGAAATCGCAAAATTTAGAAAAAGTCCAAAACAAAAGTTGTTTCTAACATCAAAGCCTTCATTTTGAGACGGAGAACCGTGATCTAGCTTAATTTTGAAAAATTGGTATGTGAGCCCTCATAATAAAAGGATTTTGACTTAAATTTTTTTTAATCAATTTTTTTCGCTAACATCTTTAAATGGCTCCTGTACATCGAAATCGCAAAATTTAGAAAAAGTCCAAAACAAAAGTTGTTTCTAACATCAAAACCTTCATTTTGAGACGGAGAACCGTGATCTAGCTTAATTTTGAAAAATCGGTATGTGAGCCCTCATAATAAAAGGATTTTGACTTAAATTTTTTTTTCGCTAACATCTTTAAATGGCTCCTGTACATCGAAATCGCAAAATTTAGAAAAAGTCCAAAACAAAAGTTGTTTCTAACATCAAAACCTTCATTTTGAGACGGAGAACCGTGATCTAGCTTAATTTTGAAAAATCGGTATGTGAGCCCTCATAATAAAAGGATTTTGACTTAAATTTTTTTTCGCTAACATCTTTAAATGGCTCCTGTACATCGAAATCGCAAAATTTAGAAAAAGTCCAAAACAAAAGTTGTTTCTAACATCAAAACCTTCATTTTGAGACGGAGAACCGTGATCTAGCTTAATTTTGAAAAATCGGTATGTGAGCCCTCATAATAAAAGGATTTTGACTTAAATTTTTTTTCGCTAACATCTTTAAATGGCTCCTGTACATCGAAATCGCAAAATTTAGAAAAAGTCCAAAACAAAAGTTGTTTCTAACATCAAAACCTTCATTTTGAGACGGAGAACCGTGATCTAGCTTAATTTTGAAAAATCGGTATGTGAGCCCTCATAATAAAAGGATTTTGACTTAAATTTTTTTTCAATTTTTTTAGCTAACATCTTTAAATGGCTCCTGTACATCGAAATCGCAAAATTTAGAAAAAGTCCAAAACAAAAGTTGTTTCTAACATCAAAACCTTCATTTTGAGACGGAGAACCGTGATCTAGCTTAATTTTGAAAAATCGGTATGTGAGCCCTCATAATAAAAGGATTTTGACTTAAATTTTTTTTCGCTAACATCCTTAAATGGCTCCTGTACATCGAAATCGCAAAATTTAGAAAAAGTCCAAAACAAAAGTTGTTTCTAACATCAAAACCTTCATTTTGAGACGGAGAACCGTGATCTAGCTTAATTTTGAAAAATCGGTATGTGAGCCCTCATAATAAAAGGATTTTGACTTAAATTTTTTTTCGCTAACATCTTTAAATGGCTCCTGTACATCGAAATCGCAAAATTTAGAAAAAGTCCAAAACAAAAGTTGTTTCTAACATCAAAACCTTCATTTTGAGACGGAGAACCGTGATCTAGCTTAATTTTGAAAAATCGGTATGTGAGCCCTCATAATAAAAGGATTTTGACTTAAATTTTTTTTCGCTAACATCTTTAAATGGCTCCTGTACATCGAAATCGCAAAATTTAGAAAAAGTCCAAAACAAAAGTTGTTTCTAACATCAAAACCTTCATTTTGAGACGGAGAACCGTGATCTAGCTTAATTTTGAAAAATCGGTATGTGAGCCCTCATAATAAAAGGATTTTGACTTAAATTTTTTTTCGCTAACATCTTTAAATGGCTCCTGTACATCGAAAACGCAAAATTTAGAAAAAGTCCAAAACAAAAGTTGTTTCTAACATCAAAACCTTCATTTTGAGACGGAGAACCGTGATCTAGCTTAATTTTGAAAAATCGGTATGTGAGCCCTCATAATAAAAGGATTTTGACTTAAATTTTTTTTGCTAACATCTTTAAATGGCTCCTGTACATCGAAATCGCAAAATTTAGAAAAAGTCCAAAACAAAAGTTGTTTCTAACATCAAAACCTTCATTTTGAGACGGAGAACCGTGATCTAGCTTAATTTTGAAAAATCGGTATGTGAGCCCTCATAATAAAAGGATTTTGACTTAAATTTTTTTTTTTTTTTCGCTAACATCTTTAAATGGCTCCTGTACATCGAAATCGCAAAATTTAGAAAAAGTCCAAAACAAAAGTTGTTTCTAACATCAAAACCTTCATTTTGAGACGGAGAACCGTGATCTAGCTTAATTTTGAAAAATCGGTATGTGAGCCCTCATAATAAAAGGATTTTGACTTAAATTTTTTTTATTCAATTTTTTTCGCTAACATCTTTAAATGGCTCCTGTACATCGAAATCGCAAAATTTAGAAAAAGTCCAAAACAAAAGTTGTTTCTAACATCAAAACCTTCATTTTGAGACGGAGAACCGTGATCTAGCTTAATTTTGAAAAATCGGTATGTGAGCCCTCATAATAAAAGGATTTTGACTTAAATTTTTTTTTCGCTAACATCTTTAAATGGCTCCTGTACATCGAAATCGCAAAATTTAGAAAAAGTCCAAAACAAAAGTTGTTTCTAACATCAAAACCTTCATTTTGAGACGGAGAACCGTGATCTAGCTTAATTTTGAAAAATCGGTATGTGAGCCCTCATAATAAAAGGATTTTGACTTAAATTTTTTTTTCGCTAACATCTTTAAATGGCTCCTGTACATCGAAATCGCAAAATTTAGAAAAAGTCCAAAACAAAAGTTGTTTCTAACATCAAAACCTTCATTTTGAGACGGAGAACCGTGATCTAGCTTAATTTTGAAAAATCGGTATGTGAGCCCTCATAATAAAAGGATTTTGACTTAAATTTTTTTTTCGCTAACATCTTTAAATGGCTCCTGTACATCGAAATCGCAAAATTTAGAAAAAGTCCAAAACAAAAGTTGTTTCTAACATCAAAACCTTCATTTTGAGACGGAGAACCGTGATCTAGCTTAATTTTGAAAAATCGGTATGTGAGCCCTCATAATAAAAGGATTTTGACTTAAATTTTTTTTTCAATTTTTTTTGCTAACATCTTTAAATGGCTCCAGTACATCGAAATCGCAAAATTTAGAAAAAGTCCAAAACAAAAGTTGTTTCTAACATCAAAACCTTCATTTTGAGACGGAGAACCGTGATCTAGCTTAATTTTGAAAAATCGGTATGTGAGCCCTCATAATAAAAGGATTTTGACTTAAATTTTTTTTTCGCTAACATCTTTAAATGGCTCCTGTACATCGAAATCGCAAAATTTAGAAAAAGTCCAAAACAAAAGTTGTTTCTAACATCAAAACCTTCATTTTGAGACGGAGAACCGTGATCTAGCTTAATTTTGAAAAATCGGTATGTGAGCCCTCATAATAAAAGGATTTTGACTTAAATTTTTTTTTCGCTAACATCTTTAAATGGCTCCTGTACATCGAAATCGCAAAATTTAGAAAAAGTCCAAAACAAAAGTTGTTTCTAACATCAAAACCTTCATTTTGAGACGGAGAACCGTGATCTAGCTTAATTTTGAAAAATCGGTATGTGAGCCCTCATAATAAAAGGATTTTGACTTAAATTTTTTTTCGCTAACATCTTTAAATGGCTCCTGTACATCGAAAACGCAAAATTTAGAAAAAGTCCAAAACAAAAGTTGTTTCTAACATCAAAACCTTCATTTTGAGACGGAGAACCGTGATCTAGCTTAATTTTGAAAAATCGGTATGTGAGCCCTCATAATAAAAGGATTTTGACTTAAATTTTTTTTTCAATTTTTTTGCTAACATCTTTAAATGGCTCCTGTACATCGAAATCGCAAAATTTAGAAAAAGTCCAAAACAAAAGTTGTTTCTAACATCAAAACCTTCATTTTGAGACGGAGAACCGTGATCTAGCTTAATTTTGAAAAATCGGTATGTGAGCCCTCATAATAAAAGGATTTTGACTTAAATTTTTTTTCGCTAACATCTTTAAATGGCTCCTGTACATCGAAATCGCAAAATTTAGAAAAAGTCCAAAACAAAAGTTGTTTCTAACATCAAAACCTTCATTTTGAGACGGAGAACCGTGATCTAGCTTAATTTTGAAAAATCGGTATGTGAGCCCTCATAATAAAAGGATTTTGACTTAAATTTTTTTTTCGCTAACATCTTTAAATGGCTCCTGTACATCGAAATCGCAAAATTTAGAAAAAGTCCAAAACAAAAGTTGTTTCTAACATCAAAACCTTCATTTTGAGACGGAGAACCGTGATCTAGCTTAATTTTGAAAAATCGGTATGTGAGCCCTCATAATAAAAGGATTTTGACTTAAATTTTTTTTTCGCTAACATCTTTAAATGGCTCCTGTACATCGAAATCGCAAAATTTAGAAAAAGTCCAAAACAAAAGTTGTTTCTAACATCAAAACCTTCATTTTGAGACGGAGAACCGTGATCTAGCTTAATTTTGAAAAATCGGTATGTGAGCCCTCATAATAAAAGGATTTTGACTTAAATTTTTTTTCGCTAACATCTTTAAATGGCTCCTGTACATCGAAATCGCAAAATTTAGAAAAAGTCCAAAACAAAAGTTGTTTCTAACATCAAAACCTTCATTTTGAGACGGAGAACCGTGATCTAGCTTAATTTTGAAAAATCGGTATGTGAGCCCTCATAATAAAAGGATTTTGACTTAAATTTTTTTTCGCTAACATCTTTAAATGGCTCCTGTACATCGAAATCGCAAAATTTAGAAAAAGTCCAAAACAAAAGTTGTTTCTAACATCAAAACCTTCATTTTGAGACGGAGAACCGTGATCTAGCTTAATTTTGAAAAATCGGTATGTGAGCCCTCATAATAAAAGGATTTTGACTTAAATTTTTTTTCATCAATTTTTTTCGCTAACATCTTTAAATGGCTCCTGTACATCGAAATCGCAAAATTTAGAAAAAGTCCAAAACAAAAGTTGTTTCTAACATCAAAACCTTCATTTTGAGACGGAGAACCGTGATCTAGCTTAATTTTGAAAAATCGGTATGTGAGCCCTCATAATAAAAGGATTTTGACTTAAATTTTTTTTCGCTAACATCTTTAAATGGCTCCTGTACATCGAAATCGCAAAATTTAGAAAAAGTCCAAAACAAAAGTTGTTTCTAACATCAAAACCTTCATTTTGAGACGGAGAACCGTGATCTAGCTTAATTTTGAAAAATCGGTATGTGAGCCCTCATAATAAAAGGATTTTGACTTAAATTTTTTTTCGCTAACATCTTTAAATGGCTCCTGTACATCGAAATCGCAAAATTTAGAAAAAGTCCAAAACAAAAGTTGTTTCTAACATCAAAACCTTCATTTTGAGACGGAGAACCGTGATCTAGCTTAATTTTGAAAAATCGGTATGTGAGCCCTCATAATAAAAGGATTTTGACTTAAATTTTTTTTCGCTAACATCTTTAAATGGCTCCTGTACATCGAAATCGCAAAATTTAGAAAAAGTCCAAAACAAAAGTTGTTTCTAACATCAAAACCTTCATTTTGAGACGGAGAACCGTGATCTAGCTTAATTTTGAAAAATCGGTATGTGAGCCCTCATAATAAAAGGATTTTGACTTAAATTTTTTTTCGCTAACATCTTTAAATGGCTCCTGTACATCGAAATCGCAAAATTTAGAAAAAGTCCAAAACAAAAGTTGTTTCTAACATCAAAGCCTTCATTTTGAGACGGAGAACCGTGATCTAGCTTAATTTTGAAAAATTGGTATGTGAGCCCTCATAATAAAAGGATTTTGACTTAAATTTTTTTTTCGCTAACATCTTTAAATGGCTCCTGTACATCGAAATCGCAAAATTTAGAAAAAGTCCAAAACAAAAGTTGTTTCTAACATCAAAACCTTCATTTTGAGACGGAGAACCGTGATCTAGCTTAATTTTGAAAAATCGGTATGTGAGCCCTCATAATAAAAGGATTTTGACTTAAATTTTTAAATTTTTTCGCTAACATCTTTAAATGGCTCCTGTACATCGAAATCGCAAAATTTAGAAAAAGTCCAAAACAAAAGTTGTTTCTAACATCAAAACCTTCATTTTGAGACGGAGAACCGTGATCTAGCTTAATTTTGAAAAATCGGTATGTGAGCCCTCATAATAAAAGGATTTTGACTTAAATTTTTTTTTATTTTTTTTCGCTAACATCTTTAAATGGCTCCTGTACATCGAAATCGCAAAATTTAGAAAAAGTCCAAAACAAAAGTTGTTTCTAACATCAAAACCTTCATTTTGAGACGGAGAACCGTGATCTAGCTTAATTTTGAAAAATCGGTATGTGAGCCCTCATAATAAAAGGATTTTGACTTAAATTTTTTTTCGCTAACATCTTTAAATGGCTCCTGTACATCGAAATCGCAAAATTTAGAAAAAGTCCAAAACAAAAGTTGTTTCTAACATCAAAACCTTCATTTTGAGACGGAGAACCGTGATCTAGCTTAATTTTGAAAAATCGGTATGTGAGCCCTCATAATAAAAGGATTTTGACTTAAATTTTTTTTCGCTAACATCTTTAAATGGCTCCTGTACATCGAAATCGCAAAATTTAGAAAAAGTCCAAAACAAAAGTTGTTTCTAACATCAAAACCTTCATTTTGAGACGGAGAACCGTGATCTAGCTTAATTTTGAAAAATCGGTATGTGAGCCCTCATAATAAAAGGATTTTGACTTAAATTTTTTTTCGCTAACATCTTTAAATGGCTCCTGTACATCGAAATCGCAAAATTTAGAAAAAGTCCAAAACAAAAGTTGTTTCTAACATCAAAACCTTCATTTTGAGACGGAGAACCGTGATCTAGCTTAATTTTGAAAAATCGGTATGTGAGCCCTCATAATAAAAGGATTTTGACTTAAATTTTTTTTCGCTAACATCTTTAAATGGCTCCTGTACATCGAAATCGCAAAATTTAGAAAAAGTCCAAAACAAAAGTTGTTTCTAACATCAAAACCTTCATTTTGAGACGGAGAACCGTGATCTAGCTTAATTTTGAAAAATCGGTATGTGAGCCCTCATAATAAAAGGATTTTGACTTAAATTTTTTTTCGCTAACATCTTTAAATGGCTCCTGTACATCGAAATCGCAAAATTTAGAAAAAGTCCAAAACAAAAGTTGTTTCTAACATCAAAACCTTCATTTTGAGACGGAGAACCGTGATCTAGCTTAATTTTGAAAAATCGGTATGTGAGCCCTCATAATAAAAGGATTTTGACTTAAATTTTTTTTTCGCTAACATCTTTAAATGGCTCCTGTACATCGAAATCGCAAAATTTAGAAAAAGTCCAAAACAAAAGTTGTTTCTAACATCAAAACCTTCATTTTGAGACGGAGAACCGTGATCTAGCTTAATTTTGAAAAATCGGTATGTGAGCCCTCATAATAAAAGGATTTTGACTTAAATTTTTTTTCGCTAACATCTTTAAATGGCTCCTGTACATCGAAAACGCAAAATTTAGAAAAAGTCCAAAACAAAAGTTGTTTCTAACATCAAAACCTTCATTTTGAGACGGAGAACCGTGATCTAGCTTAATTTTGAAAAATCGGTATGTGAGCCCTCATAATAAAAGGATTTTGACTTAAATTTTTTTTCATCAATTTTTTTCGCTAACATCTTTAAATGGCTCCTGTACATCGAAATCGCAAAATTTAGAAAAAGTCCAAAACAAAAGTTGTTTCTAACATCAAAACCTTCATTTTGAGACGGAGAACCGTGATCTAGCTTAATTTTGAAAAATCGGTATGTGAGCCCTCATAATAAAAGGATTTTGACTTAAATTTTTTTTCGCTAACATCTTTAAATGGCTCCTGTACATCGAAATCGCAAAATTTAGAAAAAGTCCAAAACAAAAGTTGTTTCTAACATCAAAACCTTCATTTTGAGACGGAGAACCGTGATCTAGCTTAATTTTGAAAAATCGGTATGTGAGCCCTCATAATAAAAGGATTTTGACTTAAATTTTTTTTTCGCTAACATCTTTAAATGGCTCCTGTACATCGAAATCGCAAAATTTAGAAAAAGTCCAAAACAAAAGTTGTTTCTAACATCAAAACCTTCATTTTGAGACGGAGAACCGTGATCTAGCTTAATTTTGAAAAATCGGTATGTGAGCCCTCATAATAAAAGGATTTTGACTTAAATTTTTTTTCGCTAACATCTTTAAATGGCTCCTGTACATCGAAATCGCAAAATTTAGAAAAAGTCCAAAACAAAAGTTGTTTCTAACATCAAAACCTTCATTTTGAGACGGAGAACCGTGATCTAGCTTAATTTTGAAAAATCGGTATGTGAGCCCTCATAATAAAAGGATTTTGACTTAAATTTTTTTTCGCTAACATCTTTAAATGGCTCCTGTACATCGAAATCGCAAAATTTAGAAAAAGTCCAAAACAAAAGTTGTTTCTAACATCAAAACCTTCATTTTGAGACGGAGAACCGTGATCTAGCTTAATTTTGAAAAATCGGTATGTGAGCCCTCATAATAAAAGGATTTTGACTTAAATTTTTTTTCGCTAACATCTTTAAATGGCTCCTGTACATCGAAAACGCAAAATTTAGAAAAAGTCCAAAACAAAAGTTGTTTCTAACATCAAAACCTTCATTTTGAGACGGAGAACCGTGATCTAGCTTAATTTTGAAAAATCGGTATGTGAGCCCTCATAATAAAAGGATTTTGACTTAAATTTTTTTAATCAATTTTTTTCGCTAACATCTTTAAATGGCTCCTGTACATCGAAATCGCAAAATTTAGAAAAAGTCCAAAACAAAAGTTGTTTCTAACATCAAAACCTTCATTTTGAGACGGAGAACCGTGATCTAGCTTAATTTTGAAAAATCGGTATGTGAGCCCTCATAATAAAAGGATTTTGACTTAAATTTTTTTTCGCTAACATCTTTAAATGGCTCCTGTACATCGAAATCGCAAAATTTAGAAAAAGTCCAAAACAAAAGTTGTTTCTAACATCAAAACCTTCATTTTGAGACGGAGAACCGTGATCTAGCTTAATTTTGAAAAATCGGTATGTGAGCCCTCATAATAAAAGGATTTTGACTTAAATTTTTTTTCGCTAACATCTTTAAATGGCTCCTGTACATCGAAAACGCAAAATTTAGAAAAAGTCCAAAACAAAAGTTGTTTCTAACATCAAAACCTTCATTTTGAGACGGAGAACCGTGATCTAGCTTAATTTTGAAAAATCGGTATGTGAGCCCTCATAATAAAAGGATTTTGACTTAAATTTTTTTTCGCTAACATCTTTAAATGGCTCCTGTACATCGAAATCGCAAAATTTAGAAAAAGTCCAAAACAAAAGTTGTTTCTAACATCAAAACCTTCATTTTGAGACGGAGAACCGTGATCTAGCTTAATTTTGAAAAATCGGTATGTGAGCCCTCATAATAAAAGGATTTTGACTTAAATTTTTTTTCGCTAACATCTTTAAATGGCTCCTGTACATCGAAATCGCAAAATTTAGAAAAAGTCCAAAACAAAAGTTGTTTCTAACATCAAAACCTTCATTTTGAGACGGAGAACCGTGATCTAGCTTAATTTTGAAAAATCGGTATGTGAGCCCTCATAATAAAAGGATTTTGACTTAAATTTTTTTTCGCTAACATCTTTAAATGGCTCCTGTACATCGAAATCGCAAAATTTAGAAAAAGTCCAAAACAAAAGTTGTTTCTAACATCAAAACCTTCATTTTGAGACGGAGAACCGTGATCTAGCTTAATTTTGAAAAATCGGTATGTGAGCCCTCATAATAAAAGGATTTTGACTTAAATTTTTTTTCGCTAACATCTTTAAATGGCTCCTGTACATCGAAATCGCAAAATTTAGAAAAAGTCCAAAACAAAAGTTGTTTCTAACATCAAAACCTTCATTTTGAGACGGAGAACCGTGATCTAGCTTAATTTTTGAAAAATCGGTATGTGAGCCCTCATAATAAAAGGATTTTGACTTAAATTTTTTTTCGCTAACATCTTTAAATGGCTCCTGTACATCGAAATCGCAAAATTTAGAAAAAGTCCAAAACAAAAGTTGTTTCTAACATCAAAACCTTCATTTTGAGACGGAGAACCGTGATCTAGCTTAATTTTGAAAAATCGGTATGTGAGCCCTCATAATAAAAGGATTTTGACTTAAATTTTTTTTCGCTAACATCTTTAAATGGCTCCTGTACATCGAAATCGCAAAATTTAGAAAAAGTCCAAAACAAAAGTTGTTTCTAACATCAAAACCTTCATTTTGAGACGGAGAACCGTGATCTAGCTTAATTTTGAAAAATCGGTATGTGAGCCCTCATAATAAAAGGATTTTGACTTAAATTTTTTTAATCATTTTTTTTCGCTAACATCTTTAAATGGCTCCTGTACATCGAAATCGCAAAATTTAGAAAAAGTCCAAAACAAAAGTTGTTTCTAACATCAAAAACTTCATTTTGAGACGGAGAACCGTGATCTAGCTTAATTTTGAAAAATCGGTATGTGAGCCCTCATAATAAAAGGATTTTGACTTAAATTTTTTTTCGCTAACATCTTTAAATGGCTCCTGTACATCGAAATCGCAAAATTTAGAAAAAGTCCAAAACAAAAGTTGTTTCTAACATCAAAACCTTCATTTTGAGACGGAGAACCGTGATCTAGCTTAATTTTGAAAAATCGGTATGTGAGCCCTCATAATAAAAGGATTTTGACTTAAATTTTTTTTCGCTAACATCTTTAAATGGCTCCTGTACATCGAAATCGCAAAATTTAGAAAAAGTCCAAAACAAAAGTTGTTTCTAACATCAAAACCTTCATTTTGAGACGGAGAACCGTGATCTAGCTTAATTTTGAAAAATCGGTATGTGAGCCCTCATAATAAAAGGATTTTGACTTAAATTTTTTTTCGCTAACATCTTTAAATGGCTCCTGTACATCGAAATCGCAAAATTTAGAAAAAGTCCAAAACAAAAGTTGTTTCTAACATCAAAACCTTCATTTTGAGACGGAGAACCGTGATCTAGCTTAATTTTGAAAAATCGGTATGTGAGCCCTCATAATAAAAGGATTTTGACTTAAATTTTTTTTTTTTTTCGCTAACATCTTTAAATGGCTCCTGTACATCGAAATCGCAAAATTTAGAAAAAGTCCAAAACAAAAGTTGTTTCTAACATCAAAACCTTCATTTTGAGACGGAGAACCGTGATCTAGCTTAATTTTGAAAAATCGGTATGTGAGCCCTCATAATAAAAGGATTTTGACTTAAATTTTTTTTCGCTAACATCTTTAAATGGCTCCTGTACATCGAAATCGCAAAATTTAGAAAAAGTCCAAAACAAAAGTTGTTTCTAACATCAAAGCCTTCATTTTGAGACGGAGAACCGTGATCTAGCTTAATTTTGAAAAATTGGTATGTGAGCCCTCATAATAAAAGGATTTTGACTTAAATTTTTTTTCGCTAACATCTTTAAATGGCTCCTGTACATCGAAATCGCAAAATTTAGAAAAAGTCCAAAACAAAAGTTGTTTCTAACATCAAAACCTTCATTTTGAGACGGAGAACCGTGATCTAGCTTAATTTTGAAAAATCGGTATGTGAGCCCTCATAATAAAAGGATTTTGACTTAAATTTTTTTTCGCTAACATCTTTAAATGGCTCCTGTACATCGAAATCGCAAAATTTAGAAAAAGTCCAAAACAAAAGTTGTTTCTAACATCAAAACCTTCATTTTGAGACGGAGAACCGTGATCTAGCTTAATTTTGAAAAATCGGTATGTGAGCCCTCATAATAAAAGGATTTTGACTTAAATTTTTTTTCGCTAACATCTTTAAATGGCTCCTGTACATCGAAAACGCAAAATTTAGAAAAAGTCCAAAACAAAAGTTGTTTCTAACATCAAAACCTTCATTTTGAGACGGAGAACCGTGATCTAGCTTAATTTTGAAAAATCGGTATGTGAGCCCTCATAATAAAAGGATTTTGACTTAAATTTTTTTTCGCTAACATCTTTAAATGGCTCCTGTACATCGAAATCGCAAAATTTAGAAAAAGTCCAAAACAAAAGTTGTTTCTAACATCAAAACCTTCATTTTGAGACGGAGAACCGTGATCTAGCTTAATTTTGAAAAATCGGTATGTGAGCCCTCATAATAAAAGGATTTTGACTTAAATTTTTTTTTCGCTAACATCTTTAAATGGCTCCTGTACATCGAAATCGCAAAATTTAGAAAAAGTCCAAAACAAAAGTTGTTTCTAACATCAAAACCTTCATTTTGAGACGGAGAACCGTGATCTAGCTTAATTTTGAAAAATCGGTATGTGAGCCCTCATAATAAAAGGATTTTGACTTAAATTTTTTTTCGCTAACATCTTTAAATGGCTCCTGTACATCGAAATCGCAAAATTTAGAAAAAGTCCAAAACAAAAGTTGTTTCTAACATCAAAACCTTCATTTTGAGACGGAGAACCGTGATCTAGCTTAATTTTGAAAAATCGGTATGTGAGCCCTCATAATAAAAGGATTTTGACTTAAATTTTTTTTCGCTAACATCTTTAAATGGCTCCTGTACATCGAAATCGCAAAATTTAGAAAAAGTCCAAAACAAAAGTTGTTTCTAACATCAAAACCTTCATTTTGAGACGGAGAACCGTGATCTAGCTTAATTTTGAAAAATCGGTATGTGAGCCCTCATAATAAAAGGATTTTGACTTAAATTTTTTTTTCGCTAACATCTTTAAATGGCTCCTGTACATCGAAATCGCAAAATTTAGAAAAAGTCCAAAACAAAAGTTGTTTCTAACATCAAAACCTTCATTTTGAGACGGAGAACCGTGATCTAGCTTAATTTTGAAAAATCGGTATGTGAGCCCTCATAATAAAAGGATTTTGACTTAAATTTTTTTTCGCTAACATCTTTAAATGGCTCCTGTACATCGAAATCGCAAAATTTAGAAAAAGTCCAAAACAAAAGTTGTTTCTAACATCAAAACCTTCATTTTGAGACGGAGAACCGTGATCTAGCTTAATTTTGAAAAATCGGTATGTGAGCCCTCATAATAAAAGGATTTTGACTTAAATTTTTTTTCGCTAACATCTTTAAATGGCTCCTGTACATCGAAATCGCAAAATTTAGAAAAAGTCCAAAACAAAAGTTGTTTCTAACATCAAAACCTTCATTTTGAGACGGAGAACCGTGATCTAGCTTAATTTTGAAAAATCGGTATGTGAGCCCTCATAATAAAAGGATTTTGACTTAAATTTTTTTTCGCTAACATCTTTAAATGGCTCCTGTACATCGAAATCGCAAAATTTAGAAAAAGTCCAAAACAAAAGTTGTTTCTAACATCAAAACCTTCATTTTGAGACGGAGAACCGTGATCTAGCTTAATTTTGAAAAATCGGTATGTGAGCCCTCATAATAAAAGGATTTTGACTTAAATTTTTTTTCGCTAACATCTTTAAATGGCTCCTGTACATCGAAATCGCAAAATTTAGAAAAAGTCCAAAACAAAAGTTGTTTCTAACATCAAAACCTTCATTTTAAGACGGAGAACCGTGATCTAGCTTAATTTTGAAAAATCGGTATGTGAGCCCTCATAATAAAAGGATTTTGACTTAAATTTTTTTTTTTCGCTAACATCTTTAAATGGCTCCTGTACATCGAAATCGCAAAATTTAGAAAAAGTCCAAAACAAAAGTTGTTTCTAACATCAAAACCTTCATTTTGAGACGGAGAACCGTGATCTAGCTTAATTTTGAAAAATCGGTATGTGAGCCCTCATAATAAAAGGATTTTGACTTAAATTTTTTTTCGCTAACATCTTTAAATGGCTCCTGTACATCGAAATCGCAAAATTTAGAAAAAGTCCAAAACAAAAGTTGTTTCTAACATCAAAACCTTCATTTTGAGACGGAGAACCGTGATCTAGCTTAATTTTGAAAAATCGGTATGTGAGCCCTCATAATAAAAGGATTTTGACTTAAATTTTTTTTTCGCTAACATCTTTAAATGGCTCCTGTACATCGAAATCGCAAAATTTAGAAAAAGTCCAAAACAAAAGTTGTTTCTAACATCAAAACCTTCATTTTGAGACGGAGAACCGTGATCTAGCTTAATTTTGAAAAATCGGTATGTGAGCCCTCATAATAAAAGGATTTTGACTTAAATTTTTTTTTCGCTAACATCTTTAAATGGCTCCTGTACATCGAAATCGCAAAATTTAGAAAAAGTCCAAAACAAAAGTTGTTTCTAACATCAAAACCTTCATTTTGAGACGGAGAACCGTGATCTAGCTTAATTTTGAAAAATCGGTATGTGAGCCCTCATAATAAAAGGATTTTGACTTAAATTTTTTTTTCGCTAACATCTTTAAATGGCTCCTGTACATCGAAATCGCAAAATTTAGAAAAAGTCCAAAACAAAAGTTGTTTCTAACATCAAAACCTTCATTTTGAGACGGAGAACCGTGATCTAGCTTAATTTTGAAAAATCGGTATGTGAGCCCTCATAATAAAAGGATTTTGACTTAAATTTTTTTTGCTAACATCTTTAAATGGCTCCTGTACATCGAAATCGCAAAATTTAGAAAAAGTCCAAAACAAAAGTTGTTTCTAACATCAAAACCTTCATTTTGAGACGGAGAACCGTGATCTAGCTTAATTTTGAAAAATCGGTATGTGAGCCCTCATAATAAAAGGATTTTGACTTAAATTTTTTTTGCTAACATCTTTAAATGGCTCCTGTACATCGAAATCGCAAAATTTAGAAAAAGTCCAAAACAAAAGTTGTTTCTAACATCAAAACCTTCATTTTGAGACGGAGAACCGTGATCTAGCTTAATTTTGAAAAATCGGTATGTGAGCCCTCATAATAAAAGGATTTTGACTTAAATTTTTTTTGCTAACATCTTTAAATGGCTCCTGTACATCGAAATCGCAAAATTTAGAAAAAGTCCAAAACAAAAGTTGTTTCTAACATCAAAACCTTCATTTTGAGACGGAGAACCGTGATCTAGCTTAATTTTGAAAAATCGGTATGTGAGCCCTCATAATAAAAGGATTTTGACTTAAATTTTTTTTTCGCTAACATCTTTAAATGGCTCCTGTACATCGAAATCGCAAAATTTAG
>NW_026973464.1:0-24000 GCF_036172545.1 Culicoides brevitarsis | reverse complement strand
AAATAAAAAAAATAGAATTAAATTAAATTTTATAATATGTAAAAAATAATAATATATTTACCGTCCTTATGTAATTTATTTTTCGCGTTGTATATATTAAAAAAGCACTTCTCTGTTCAATACATATACTTTTCAATTGCTAAAATCCGCTTTGACTTGATCCGCAATCTAAAACGAAATAAAAAAAAAAAATAGAATTAAATTAAATTTTATAATATGTAAAAAATAATAATATATTTACCGTCCTTATGTAATTTATTTTTCGCGTTGTATATATTAAAAAAGCACTCCTCTGTTCAATACATATACTATTTAATTGCTAAAATCCGCTTTGACTTGATCCGCAATCTAAAACGAAATAAAAAAAATAGAATTAAATTAAATTTTATAATATGTAAAAAATAATAATATAGTTACCAATAATATAGTTATGTAATTTATTTTTCGCGTTGTATATATTAAAAAAGCACTTCTCTGTTCAATACATATACTTTTCAATTGCTAAAATCCGCTTTGACTTGATCCGCAATCTAAAACGAAATAAAAAAAATAGAATTAAATTAAATTTTATAATATGTAAAAAATAATAATATATTTACCGTCCTTATGTAATTTATTTTTCGCGTTGTATATATTAAAAAAGCACTTCTCTGTTCAATACATATACTTTTCAATTGCTAAAATCCGCTTTGACTTGATCCGCAATCTAAAACGAAATAAAAAAAATAGAATTAAATTAAATTTTATAATATGTAAAAAATAATAATATATATACCGTCCTTATGTAATTTATTTTTCGCGTTTTATATATTAAAAAAGCACTTCTCTGTTCAATACATATACTTTTCAATTGCTAAAATCCGCTTTGACTTGATCCGCAATCTAAAACGAAATAAAAAAAAAATAGAATTAAATTAAATTTTATAATATGTAAAAAATAATAATATAGTTACCGTCCTTATGTAATTTATTTTTCGCGTTGTATATATTAAAAAAGCACTTCTCTGTTCAATACATATACTTTTCAATTGCTAAAATCCGCTTTGACTTGATCCGCAATCTAAAACGAAATAAAAAAAATAGAATTAAATTAAATTTTATAATATGTAAAAAATAATAATATATTTACCGTCCTTATGTAATTTATTTTTCGCGTTGTATATATTAAAAAAGCACTTCTCTGTTCAATACATATACTTTTCAATTGCTAAAATCCGCTTTGACTTGATCCGCAATCTAAAACGAAATAAAAAAAATAGAATTAAATTAAATTTTATAATATGTAAAAAATAATAATATATTTACCGTCCTTATGTAATTTATTTTTCGCGTTGTATATATTAAAAAAGCACTTCTCTGTTCAATACATATACTTTTCAATTGCTAAAATCCGCTTTGACTTGATCCGCAATCTAAAACGAAATAAAAAAAATAGAATTAAATTAAATTTTATAATATGTAAAAAATAATAATATATTTACCGTCCTTATGTAATTTATTTTTCGCGTTGTATATATTAAAAAAGCACTTCTCTGTTCAATACATATACTTTTCAATTGCTAAAATCCGCTTTGACTTGATCCGCAATCTAAAACGAAATAAAAAAAAAATAGAATTAAATTAAATTTTATAATATGTAAAAAATAATAATATATTTACCGTCCTTATGTAATTTATTTTTCGCGTTGTATATATTAAAAAAGCACTTCTCTGTTCAATACATATACTTTTCAATTGCTAAAATCCGCTATGACTTGATCCGCAATCTAAAACGAAATAAAAAAAAAAATAGAATTAAATTAAATTTTATAATATGTAAAAAATAATAATATATTTACCGTCCTTATGTAATTTATTTTTCGCGTTGTATATATTAAAAAAGCACTTCTCTGTTCAATACATATACTTTTCAATTGCTAAAATCCGCTTTGACTTGATCCGCAATCTAAAACGAAATAAAAAAAAAAAATAGAATTAAATTAAATTTTATAATATGTAAAAAATAATAATATATTTACCGTCCTTATGTAATTTATTTTTCGCGTTGTATATATTAAAAAAGCACTTCTCTGTTCAATACATATACTTTTCAATTGCTTAAATCCGCTTTGACTTGATCCGCAATCTAAAACGAAATAAAAAAAATAGAATTAAATTAAATTTTATAATATGTAAAAAATAATAATATATTTACCGTCCTTATGTAATTTATTTTTCGCGTTGTATATATTAAAAAAGCACTTCTCTGTTCAATACATATACTTTTCAATTGCTAAAATCCGCTTTGACTTGATCCGCAAACTAAAACGAAATAAAAAAAATAGAATTAAATTAAATTTTATAATATGTAAAAAATAATAATATATTTACCGTCCTTATGTAATTTATTTTTCGCGTTGTATATATTAAAAAAGCACTTCTCTGTTCAATACATATACTTTTCAATTGCTAAAATCCGCTTTGACTTGATCCGCAATCTAAAACGAAATAAAAAAAATAGAATTAAATTAAATTTTATGATATGTAAAAAATAATAATATATTTACCGTCCTTATGTAATTTATTTTTCGCGTTGTATATATTAAAAAAGCACTTCTCTGTTCAATACATATACTTTTCAATTGCTAAAATCCGCTTTGACTTGATCCGCAATCTAAAACGAAATAAAAAAAATAGAATTAAATTAAATTTTATAATATGTAAAAAATAATAATATATTTACCGTCCTTATGTAATTTATTTTTCGCGTTGTATATATTAAAAAAGCACTTCTCTGTTCAATACATATACTTTTCAATTGCTAAAATCCGCTTTGACTTGATCCGCAATCTAAAACGAAATAAAAAAAATAGAATCAAATTAAATTTTATAATATGTAAAAAATAATAATATATTTACCGTCCTTATGTAATTTATTTTTCGCGTTGTATATATTAAAAAAGCACTTCTCTGTTCAATACATATACTTTTCAATTGCTAAAATCCGCTTTGACTTGATCCGCAATCTAAAACGAAATAAAAAAAATAGAATTAAATTAAATTTTATAATATGTAAAAAATAATAATATATTTACCCTCCTTATATAATTTATTTTTCGCGTTGTATATATTAAAAAAGCACTCCTCTGTTCAATACATATACTTTTCAATTGCTAAAATCCGCTTTGACTTGATCTGCAATCTAAAACGAAATAAAAAAAAATAGAATTAAATTAAATTTTATAACATGTAAAAAATAATAATATATTTACCGTCCTTATGTAATTTATTTTTCGCGTTGTATATATTAAAAAAGCACTTCTCTGTTCAATACATATACTTTTCAATTGCTAAAATCCGCTTTGACTTGATCCGCAATCTAAAACGAAATAAAAAAACAGAATTAAATTAAATTTTATAATATGTAAAAAATAATAATATAGTTACCAATAATATAGTTATGTAATTTATTTTTCGCGTTGTATATATTAAAAAAGCACTTCTCTGTTCAATACATATACTTTTCAATTGCTAAAATCCGCTTTGACTTGATCCGTAATCTAAAACGAAATAAAAAAAAATAGAATTAAATTAAATTTTATAATATGTAAAAAATAATAATATATTTACCGTCCTTATGTAATTTATTTTTCGCGTTGTATATATTAAAAAAGCACTTCTCTGTTCAATACATATACTTTCCAATTGCTAAAATCCGCTTTGACTTGATCCGCAATCTAAAACGAAATAAAAAAAATAGAATTAAATTAAATTTTATAATATGTAAAAAATAATAATATATTTACCGTCCTTATGTAATTTATTTTTCGCGTTGTATATATTAAAAAAGCACTTCTCTGTTCAATACATATACTTTCTAATTGCTAAAATCCGCTTTGACTTGATCCGCAATTTAAAACGAAATAAAAAAATAGAATTAAATTAAATTTTATAATATGTAAAAAATAATAATATATTTACCGTCCTTATGTAATTTATTTTTCGCGTTGTATATATTAAAAAAGCACTTCTCTGTTCAATACATATACTTTTCAATTGCTAAAATCCGCTTTGACTTGATCCGCAATCTAAAACGAAATAAAAAAAAACAGAATTAAATTAAATTTTATATGTAAAAAATAATAATATAGTTACCAATAATATAGTTATGTAATTTATTTTTCGCGTTGTATATATTAAAAAAGCACTTCTCTGTTCAATACATATACTTTTCAATCGCTAAAATCCGCTTTGACTTGATCCGCAATCTAAAACGAAATAAAAAAAATAGAATTAAATTAAATTTTATAATATGTAAAAAATAATAATATATTTACCGTCCTTATGTAATTTATTTTTCGCGTTGTATATATTAAAAAAGCACTTCTCTGTTCAATACATATACTTTTCAATTGCTAAAATCCGCTTTGACTTGATCCGCAATCTAAAACGAAAAAATAGAATCAAATTAAATTTTATAATATGTAAAAAATAATAATATATTTACCGTCCTTATGTAATTTATTTTTCGCGTTGTATATATTAAAAAAGCACTTCTCTGTTCAATACATATACTTTTCAATTGCTAAAATCCGCTTTGACTTGATCCGCAATCTAAAACGAAATAAAAAATAGAATTAAATTAAATTTTATAATATGTAAAAAATAATAATATATTTACCGTCCTTATGTAATTTATTTTTCGCGTTGTATATATAAAAAAGCACTTCTCTGTTCAATACATATACTTTTCAATTGCTAAAATCCGCTTTGACTTGATCCGCAATCTAAAACGAAATAAAAAAAATAGAATTAAATTAAATTTTATAATATGTAAAAAATAATAATATATTTACCGTCCTTATGTAATTTATTTTTCGCGTTGTATATATTAAAAAATCACTTCTCTGTTCAATACATATACTTTTCAATTGCTAAAATCCGCTTTGACTTGATCCGCAATCTAAAACGAAATAAAAAAAAATAGAATTAAATTAAATTTTATAATATGTAAAAAATAATATATTTACCGTCCTTATGTAATTTATTTTTCGCGTTGTATATATTAAAAAAGCACTTCTCTGTTCAATACATATACTTTTCAATTGCTAAAATCCGCTTTGACTTGATCCGCAATCTAAAACGAAATAAAAAAAAATAGAATTAAATTAAATTTTATAATATGTAAAAAATAATAATATAGTTACCGTCCTTATGTAATTTATTTTTCGCGTTGTATATATTAAAAAAGCACTTCTCTGTTCAATACATATACTAAAAATAATAATATATTTACCGTCCTTATGTAATTTATTTTTCGAGTTGTATATATTAAAAAAGCCCTTCTCTGTTCAATACATATACTTTTCAATTGCTAAAATCCGCTTTGACTTGATCCGCAATCTAAAACGAAATAAAAAAAATAGAATTAAATTAAATTTTATAATATGTAAAAAATAATAATATATTTACCGTCCTTATGTAATTTATTTTTCGCGTTGTATATATTAAAAAAGCACTTCTCTGTTCAATACATATACTTTTCAATTGCTAAAATCCGCTTTGACTTGATCCGCAATCTGAAACGAAATAAAAAAAATAGAATTAAATTAAATTTTATAATATGTAAAAAATAATAATATATTTACCGTCCTTATGTAATTTATTTTTCGCGTTGTATATATTAAAAAAGCACTTCTCTGTTCAATACATATACTTTTCAATTGCTAAAATCCGCTTTGACTTGATCCGCAATCTAAAACGAAATAAACAAAATAGAATTAAATTAAATTTTATAATATGTAAAAAATAATAATATATTTACCGTCCTTATGTAATTTATTTTTCGCGTTGTATATATTAAAAGAGCACTTCTCTGTTCAATACATATACTTTTCTAAAATCCGCTTTGACTTGATCCGCAATCTAAAACGAAATAAAAAAAATAGAATTAAATTAAATTTTATAATATGTAAAAAATAATAATATATTTACCGTCCTTATGTAATTTATTTTTCGCGTTGTATATATTAAAAAAGCACTTCTCTGTTCAATACATATACTTTTCAATT
Organism: Culicoides brevitarsis; assembly: GCF_036172545.1. Taxonomy (NCBI): domain Eukaryota; kingdom Metazoa; phylum Arthropoda; class Insecta; order Diptera; family Ceratopogonidae; genus Culicoides; species Culicoides brevitarsis. The sequence continues at coordinate 17,950 of NW_026973464.1, read as the reverse complement.
GCTAAAATCCGCTTTGACTTGATCCGCAATCTAAAACGAAATAAAAAAAATAGAATTAAATTAAATTTTATAATATGTAAAAAATAATAATATATTTACCGTCCTTATGTAATTTATTTTTCGCGTTGTATATATTAAAAAAGCACTTCTCTGTTCAATACATATACTTTTCAATTGCTAAAATCCGCTTTGACTTGATCCGCAATCTAAAACGAAATAAAAAAAATAGAATTAAATTAAATTTTATAATATGTAAAAAATAATAATATATTTACCGTCCTTATGTAATTTATTTTTCGCGTTGTATATATTAAAAAAGCACTTCTCTGTTCAATACATATACTTTTCAATTGCTAAAATCCGCTTTGACTTGATCCGCAATCTAAAACGAAATAAAAAAAATAGAATTAAATTAAATTTTATAATATGTAAAAAATAATAATATATTTACCAATAATATAGTTATGTAATTTATTTTTCGCGTTGTATATATTAAAAAAGCACTTCTCTGTTCAATACATATACTTTTCAATTGCTAAAATCCGCTTTGACTTGATCCGCAATCTAAAACGAAATAAAAAAAATAGAATTAAATTAAATTTTATAATATGTAAAAATAATAATATAGTTACCAATAATATAGTTATGTAATTTATTTTTCGCGTTGTATATATTAAAAAAGCACTTCTCTGTTCAATACATATACTTTTCAATTGCTAAAATCCGCTTTGACTTGATCCGCAATCTAAAACGAAATAAAAAAAATAGAATTAAATTAAATTTTATAATATGTAAAAAATAATAATATAGTTACCGTCCTTATGTAATTTAATTTTCGCGTTGTATATATTAAAAAAGCACTTCTCTGTTCAATACATATACCTTTCAATTGCTAAAATCCGCTTTGACTTGACCCGCAATCTAAAACGAAATAAAAAAAATAGAATTAAATTAAATTTTATAATATGTAAAAAATAATAATATATTTACCGTCCTTATGTAATTTATTTTTCGCGTTGTATATATTAAAAAAGCACTTCTCTGTTCAATACATATACTTTTCAATTGCTAAAATCCGCTTTGACTTGATCCGCAATCTAAAACGAAATAAAAAAAAATAGAATTAAATTAAATTTTATAATATGTAAAAAATAATAATATAGTTACCGTCCTTATGTAATTTATTTTTCGCGTTGTATATATTAAAAAAGCACTTCTCTGTTCAATACATATACTTTTCAATTGCTAAAATCCGCTTTGACTTGATCCGCAATCTAAAACGAAATAAAAAAAAATAGAATTAAAATTAAATTTTATAATATGTAAAAAATAATAATATAGTTACCGTCCTTATGTAATTTATTTTTCGCGTTGTATATATTAAAAAAGCACTTCTCTGTTCAATACATATACTTTTCAATTGCTAAAATCCGCTTTGACTTGATCCGCAATCTAAAACGAAATAAAAAAATAGAATTAAATTAAATTTTATAATATGTAAAAAATAATAATATATTTACCGTCCTTATGTAATTTATTTTTCGCGTTGTATATATTAAAAAAGCACTTCTCTGTTCAATACATATACTTTTCAATTGCTAAAATCCGCTTTGACTTGATCCGCAATCTAAAACGAAATAAAAAAAATAGAATTAAATTAAATTTTATAATATGTAAAAATAATAATATATTTACCGTCCTTATGTAATTTATTTTTCGCGTTGTATATATTAAAAAAGCACTTCTCTGTTCAATACATATACTTTTCAATTGCTAAAATCCGCTTTGACTTGATCCGCAATCTAAAACGAAATAAAAAAAAAATAGAATTAAATTAAATTTTATAATATGTAAAAAATAATAATATATTTACCGTCCTTATGTAATTTATTTTTCGCGTTGTATATATTAAAAAAGCACTTCTCTGTTCAATACATATACTTTTCAATTGCTAAAATCCGCTTTGACTTGATCCGCAATCTAAAACGAAATAAAAAAAAATAGAATTAAATTAAATTTTATAATATGTAAAAAATAATAATATATTTACCGTCCTTATGTAATTTATTTTTCGCGTTGTATATATTAAAAAAGCACTTCTCTGTTCAATACATATACTTTTCAATTGCTAAAATCCGCTTTGACTTGATCCGCAATCTAAAACGAAATAAAAAAATAGAATTAAATTAAATTTTATAATATGTAAAAAATAATAATATATTTACCGTCCTTATGTAATTTATTTTTCGCGTTGTATATATTAAAAAAGCACTTCTCTGTTCAATACATATACTTTTCAATTGCTAAAATCCGCTTTGACTTGATCCGCAATCTAAAACGAAATAAAAAAAAATAGAATTAAATTAAATTTTATAATATGTAAAAAATAATAATATATTTACCGTCCTTATGTAATTTATTTTTCGCGTTGTATATATTAAAAAAGCACTTCTCTGTTCAATACATATACTTTTCAATTGCTAAAATCCGCTTTGACTTGATCCGCAATCTAAAACGAAATAAAAAAAATAGAATTAAATTAAATTTTATAATATGTAAAAAATAATAATATATTTACCGTCCTTATGTAATTTATTTTTCGCGTTGTATATATTAAAAAAGCACTTCTCTGTTCAATACATATACTTTTCAATTGCTAAAATCCGCTTTGACTTGATCCGCAATCTAAAACGAAATAAAAAAAAATAGAATTAAATTAAATTTTATAATATGTAAAAAATAATAATATATTTACCGTCCTTATGTAATTTATTTTTCGCGTTGTATATATTAAAAAAGCACTTCTCTGTTCAATACATATACTTTTCAATTGCTAAAATCCGCTTTGACTTGATCCGCAATCTAAAACGAAATAAAAAAAATAGAATTAAATTAAATTTTATAATATGTAAAAAATAATAATATATTTACCGTCCTTATGTAATTTATTTTTCGCGTTGTATATATTAAAAAAGCACTTCTCTGTTCAATACATATACTTTTCAATTGCTAAAATCCGCTTTGACTTGATCCGCAATCTAAAACGAAATAAAAAAAAATAGAATTAAATTAAATTTTATAATATGTAAAAAATAATAATATATTTACCGTCCTTATGTAATTTATTTTTCGCGTTGTATATATTAAAAAAGCACTTCTCTGTTCAATACATATACTTTTCAATTGCTAAAATCCGCTTTGACTTGATCCGCAATCTAAAACGAAATAAAAAAAATAGAATTAAATTAAATTTTATAATATGTAAAAAATAATAATATATTTACCGTCCTTATGTAATTTATTTTTCGCGTTGTATATATTAAAAAAGCACTTCTCTGTTCAATACATATACTTTTCAATTGCTAAAATCCGCTTTGACTTGATCCGCAATCTAAAACGAAATAAAAAAAATAGAATTAAATTAAATTTTATAATATGTAAAAAATAATAATATATTTACCGTCCTTATGTAATTTATTTTTCGCGTTGTATATATTAAAAAAGCACTTCTCTGTTCAATACATATACTTTTCAATTGCTAAAATCCGCTTTGACTTGATCCGCAATCTAAAACGAAATAAAAAAATAGAATTAAATTAAATTTTATAATATGTAAAAAATAATAATATATTTACCGTCCTTATGTAATTTATTTTTCGCGTTGTATATATTAAAAAAGCACTTCTCTGTTCAATACATATACTTTTCAATTGCTAAAATCCGCTTTGACTTGATCCGCAATCTAAAACGAAATAAAAAAATAGAATTAAATTAAATTTTATAATATGTAAAAAATAATAATATATTTACCGTCCTTATGTAATTTATTTTTCGCGTTGTATATATTAAAAAAGCACTTCTCTGTTCAATACATATACTTTTCAATTGCTAAAATCCGCTTTGACTTGATCCGCAATCTAAAACGAAATAAAAAAAATAGAATTAAATTAAATTTTATAATATGTAAAAAATAATAATATATTTACCGTCCTTATGTAATTTATTTTTCGCGTTGTATATATTAAAAAAGCACTTCTCTGTTCAATACATATACTTTTCAATTGCTAAAATCCGCTTTGACTTGATCCGCAATCTAAAACGAAATAAAAAAATAGAATTAAATTAAATTTTATAATATGTAAAAAATAATAATATATTTACCGTCCTTATGTAATTTATTTTTCGCGTTGTATATATTAAAAAAGCACTTCTCTGTTCAATACATATACTTTTCAATTGCTAAAATCCGCTTTGACTTGATCCGCAATCTAAAACGAAATAAAAAAAATAGAATTAAATTAAATTTTATAATATGTAAAAAATAATAATATATTTACCGTCCTTATGTAATTTATTTTTCGCGTTGTATATATTAAAAAAGCACTTCTCTGTTCAATACATATACTTTTCAATTGCTAAAATCCGCTTTGACTTGATCCGCAATCTAAAACGAAATAAAAAAATAGAATTAAATTAAATTTTATAATATGTAAAAAATAATAATATATTTACCGTCCTTATGTAATTTATTTTTCGCGTTGTATATATTAAAAAAGCACTTCTCTGTTCAATACATATACTTTTCAATTGCTAAAATCCGCTTTGACTTGATCCGCAATCTAAAACGAAATAAAAAAAATAGAATTAAATTAAATTTTATAATATGTAAAAAATAATAATATATTTACCGTCCTTATGTAATTTATTTTTCGCGTTGTATATATTAAAAAAGCACTTCTCTGTTCAATACATATACTTTTCAATTGCTAAAATCCGCTTTGACTTGATCCGCAATCTAAAACGAAATAAAAAAAATAGAATTAAATTAAATTTTATAATATGTAAAAAATAATAATATATTTACCGTCCTTATGTAATTTATTTTTCGCGTTGTATATATTAAAAAAGCACTTCTCTGTTCAATACATATACTTTTCAATTGCTAAAATCCGCTTTGACTTGATCCGCAATCTAAAACGAAATAAAAAAATAGAATTAAATTAAATTTTATAATATGTAAAAAATAATAATATATTTACCGTCCTTATGTAATTTATTTTTCGCGTTGTATATATTAAAAAAGCACTTCTCTGTTCAATACATATACTTTTCAATTGCTAAAATCCGCTTTGACTTGATCCGCAATCTAAAACGAAATAAAAAAAATAGAATTAAATTAAATTTTATAATATGTAAAAAATAATAATATATTTACCGTCCTTATGTAATTTATTTTTCGCGTTGTATATATTAAAAAAGCACTTCTCTGTTCAATACATATACTTTTCAATTGCTAAAATCCGCTTTGACTTGATCCGCAATCTAAAACGAAATAAAAAAAATAGAATTAAATTAAATTTTATAATATGTAAAAAATAATAATATATTTACCGTCCTTATGTAATTTATTTTTCGCGTTGTATATATTAAAAAAGCACTTCTCTGTTCAATACATATACTTTTCAATTGCTAAAATCCGCTTTGACTTGATCCGCAATCTAAAACGAAATAAAAAAAATAGAATTAAATTAAATTTTATAATATGTAAAAAATAATAATATATTTACCGTCCTTATGTAATTTATTTTTCGCGTTGTATATATTAAAAAAGCACTTCTCTGTTCAATACATATACTTTTCAATTGCTAAAATCCGCTTTGACTTGATCCGCAATCTAAAACGAAATAAAAAAAATAGAATTAAATTAAATTTTATAATATGTAAAAAATAATAATATATTTACCGTCCTTATGTAATTTATTTTTCGCGTTGTATATATTAAAAAAGCACTTCTCTGTTCAATACATATAGGTACTTTTCAATTGCTAAAATCCGCTTTGACTTGATCCGCAATCTAAAACGAAATAAAAAAAATAGAATTAAATTAAATTTTATAATATGTAAAAAATAATAATATATTTACCGTCCTTATGTAATTTATTTTTCGCGTTGTATATATTAAAAAAGCACTTCTCTGTTCAATACATATACTTTTCAATTGCTAAAATCCGCTTTGACTTGATCCGCAATCTAAAACGAAATAAAAAAAATAGAATTAAATTAAATTTTATAATATGTAAAAAATAATAATATATTTACCGTCCTTATGTAATTTATTTTTCGCGTTGTATATATTAAAAAAGCACTTCTCTGTTCAATACATATACTTTTCAATTGCTAAAATCCGCTTTGACTTGATCCGCAATCTAAAACGAAATAAAAAAAATAGAATTAAATTAAATTTTATAATATGTAAAAAATAATAATATATTTACCGTCCTTATGTAATTTATTTTTCGCGTTGTATATATTAAAAAAGCACTTCTCTGTTCAATACATATACTTTTCAATTGCTAAAATCCGCTTTGACTTGATCCGCAATCTAAAACGAAATAAAAAAATAGAATTAAATTAAATTTTATAATATGTAAAAAATAATAATATATTTACCGTCCTTATGTAATTTATTTTTCGCGTTGTATATATTAAAAAAGCACTTCTCTGTTCAATACATATACTTTTCAATTGCTAAAATCCGCTTTGACTTGATCCGCAATCTAAAACGAAATAAAAAAAATAGAATTAAATTAAATTTTATAATATGTAAAAAATAATAATATATTTACCGTCCTTATGTAATTTATTTTTCGCGTTGTATATATTAAAAAAGCACTTCTCTGTTCAATACATATACTTTTCAATTGCTAAAATCCGCTTTGACTTGATCCGCAATCTAAAACGAAATAAAAAAAATAGAATTAAATTAAATTTTATAATATGTAAAAAATAATAATATATTTACCGTCCTTATGTAATTTATTTTTCGCGTTGTATATATTAAAAAAGCACTTCTCTGTTCAATACATATACTTTTCAATTGCTAAAATCCGCTTTGACTTGATCCGCAATCTAAAACGAAATAAAAAAATAGAATTAAATTAAATTTTATAATATGTAAAAAATAATAATATATTTACCGTCCTTATGTAATTTATTTTTCGCGTTGTATATATTAAAAAAGCACTTCTCTGTTCAATACATATACTTTTCAATTGCTAAAATCCGCTTTGACTTGATCCGCAATCTAAAACGAAATAAAAAAAATAGAATTAAATTAAATTTTATAATATGTAAAAAATAATAATATATTTACCGTCCTTATGTAATTTATTTTTCGCGTTGTATATATTAAAAAAGCACTTCTCTGTTCAATACATATACTTTTCAATTGCTAAAATCCGCTTTGACTTGATCCGCAATCTAAAACGAAATAAAAAAAATAGAATTAAATTAAATTTTATAATATGTAAAAAATAATAATATATTTACCGTCCTTATGTAATTTATTTTTCGCGTTGTATATATTAAAAAAGCACTTCTCTGTTCAATACATATACTTTTCAATTGCTAAAATCCGCTTTGACTTGATCCGCAATCTAAAACGAAATAAAAAAAATAGAATTAAATTAAATTTTATAATATGTAAAAAATAATAATATATTTACCGTCCTTATGTAATTTATTTTTCGCGTTGTATATATTAAAAAAGCACTTCTCTGTTCAATACATATACTTTTCAATTGCTAAAATCCGCTTTGACTTGATCCGCAATCTAAAACGAAATAAAAAAAATAGAATTAAATTAAATTTTATAATATGTAAAAAATAATAATATATTTACCGTCCTTATGTAATTTATTTTTCGCGTTGTATATATTAAAAAAGCACTTCTCTGTTCAATACATATACTTTTCAATTGCTAAAATCCGCTTTGACTTGATCCGCAATCTAAAACGAAATAAAAAAAATAGAATTAAATTAAATTTTATAATATGTAAAAAATAATAATATATTTACCGTCCTTATGTAATTTATTTTTCGCGTTGTATATATTAAAAAAGCACTTCTCTGTTCAATACATATACTTTTCAATTGCTAAAATCCGCTTTGACTTGATCCGCAATCTAAAACGAAATAAAAAAATAGAATTAAATTAAATTTTATAATATGTAAAAAATAATAATATATTTACCGTCCTTATGTAATTTATTTTTCGCGTTGTATATATTAAAAAAGCACTTCTCTGTTCAATACATATACTTTTCAATTGCTAAAATCCGCTTTGACTTGATCCGCAATCTAAAACGAAATAAAAAAAAATAGAATTAAATTAAATTTTATAATATGTAAAAAATAATAATATATTTACCGTCCTTATGTAATTTATTTTTCGCGTTGTATATATTAAAAAAGCACTTCTCTGTTCAATACATATACTTTTCAATTGCTAAAATCCGCTTTGACTTGATCCGCAATCTAAAACGAAATAAAAAAAATAGAATTAAATTAAATTTTATAATATGTAAAAAATAATAATATATTTACCGTCCTTATGTAATTTATTTTTCGCGTTGTATATATTAAAAAAGCACTTCTCTGTTCAATACATATACTTTTCAATTGCTAAAATCCGCTTTGACTTGATCCGCAATCTAAAACGAAATAAAAAAAATAGAATTAAATTAAATTTTATAATATGTAAAAAATAATAATATATTTACCGTCCTTATGTAATTTATTTTTCGCGTTGTATATATTAAAAAAGCACTTCTCTGTTCAATACATATACTTTTCAATTGCTAAAATCCGCTTTGACTTGATCCGCAATCTAAAACGAAATAAAAAAAATAGAATTAAATTAAATTTTATAATATGTAAAAAATAATAATATATTTACCGTCCTTATGTAATTTATTTTTCGCGTTGTATATATTAAAAAAGCACTTCTCTGTTCAATACATATACTTTTCAATTGCTAAAATCCGCTTTGACTTGATCCGCAATCTAAAACGAAATAAAAAAAATAGAATTAAATTAAATTTTATAATATGTAAAAAATAATAATATATTTACCGTCCTTATGTAATTTATTTTTCGCGTTGTATATATTAAAAAAGCACTTCTCTGTTCAATACATATACTTTTCAATTGCTAAAATCCGCTTTGACTTGATCCGCAATCTAAAACGAAATAAAAAAATAGAATTAAATTAAATTTTATAATATGTAAAAAATAATAATATATTTACCGTCCTTATGTAATTTATTTTTCGCGTTGTATATATTAAAAAAGCACTTCTCTGTTCAATACATATACTTTTCAATTGCTAAAATCCGCTTTGACTTGATCCGCAATCTAAAACGAAATAAAAAAATAGAATTAAATTAAATTTTATAATATGTAAAAAATAATAATATATTTACCGTCCTTATGTAATTTATTTTTCGCGTTGTATATATTAAAAAAGCACTTCTCTGTTCAATACATATACTTTTCAATTGCTAAAATCCGCTTTGACTTGATCCGCAATCTAAAACGAAATAAAAAAAATAGAATTAAATTAAATTTTATAATATGTAAAAAATAATAATATATTTACCGTCCTTATGTAATTTATTTTTCGCGTTGTATATATTAAAAAAGCACTTCTCTGTTCAATACATATACTTTTCAATTGCTAAAATCCGCTTTGACTTGATCCGCAATCTAAAACGAAATAAAAAAAATAGAATTAAATTAAATTTTATAATATGTAAAAAATAATAATATATTTACCGTCCTTATGTAATTTATTTTTCGCGTTGTATATATTAAAAAAGCACTTCTCTGTTCAATACATATACTTTTCAATTGCTAAAATCCGCTTTGACTTGATCCGCAATCTAAAACGAAATAAAAAAAATAGAATTAAATTAAATTTTATAATATGTAAAAAATAATAATATATTTACCGTCCTTATGTAATTTATTTTTCGCGTTGTATATATTAAAAAAGCACTTCTCTGTTCAATACATATACTTTTCAATTGCTAAAATCCGCTTTGACTTGATCCGCAATCTAAAACGAAATAAAAAAAATAGAATTAAATTAAATTTTATAATATGTAAAAAATAATAATATATTTACCGTCCTTATGTAATTTATTTTTCGCGTTGTATATATTAAAAAAGCACTTCTCTGTTCAATACATATACTTTTCAATTGCTAAAATCCGCTTTGACTTGATCCGCAATCTAAAACGAAATAAAAAAATAGAATTAAATTAAATTTTATAATATGTAAAAAATAATAATATATTTACCGTCCTTATGTAATTTATTTTTCGCGTTGTATATATTAAAAAAGCACTTCTCTGTTCAATACATATACTTTTCAATTGCTAAAATCCGCTTTGACTTGATCCGCAATCTAAAACGAAATAAAAAAAATAGAATTAAATTAAATTTTATAATATGTAAAAAATAATAATATATTTACCGTCCTTATGTAATTTATTTTTCGCGTTGTATATATTAAAAAAGCACTTCTCTGTTCAATACATATACTTTTCAATTGCTAAAATCCGCTTTGACTTGATCCGCAATCTAAAACGAAATAAAAAAAAATAGAATTAAATTAAATTTTATAATATGTAAAAAATAATAATATATTTACCGTCCTTATGTAATTTATTTTTCGCGTTGTATATATTAAAAAAGCACTTCTCTGTTCAATACATATACTTTTCAATTGCTAAAATCCGCTTTGACTTGATCCGCAATCTAAAACGAAATAAAAAAAATAGAATTAAATTAAATTTTATAATATGTAAAAAATAATAATATATTTACCGTCCTTATGTAATTTATTTTTCGCGTTGTATATATTAAAAAAGCACTTCTCTGTTCAATACATATACTTTTCAATTGCTAAAATCCGCTTTGACTTGATCCGCAATCTAAAACGAAATAAAAAAATAGAATTAAATTAAATTTTATAATATGTAAAAAATAATAATATATTTACCGTCCTTATGTAATTTATTTTTCGCGTTGTATATATTAAAAAAGCACTTCTCTGTTCAATACATATACTTTTCAATTGCTAAAATCCGCTTTGACTTGATCCGCAATCTAAAACGAAATAAAAAAAATAGAATTAAATTAAATTTTATAATATGTAAAAAATAATAATATATTTACCGTCCTTATGTAATTTATTTTTCGCGTTGTATATATTAAAAAAGCACTTCTCTGTTCAATACATATACTTTTCAATTGCTAAAATCCGCTTTGACTTGATCCGCAATCTAAAACGAAATAAAAAAAATAGAATTAAATTAAATTTTATAATATGTAAAAAATAATAATATATTTACCGTCCTTATGTAATTTATTTTTCGCGTTGTATATATTAAAAAAGCACTTCTCTGTTCAATACATATACTTTTCAATTGCTAAAATCCGCTTTGACTTGATCCGCAATCTAAAACGAAATAAAAAAAATAGAATTAAATTAAATTTTATAATATGTAAAAAATAATAATATATTTACCGCAATCTAAAACGAAATAAAAAAATAGAATTAAATTAAATTTTATAATATGTAAAAAATAATAATATATTTACCGTTCTTATGTAATTTATTTTTCGCGTTGTATATATTAAAAAAGCACTTCTCTGTTCAATACATATACTTTTCAATTGCTAAAATCCGCTTTGACTTGATCCGCAATCTAAAACGAAATAAAAAAAATAGAATTAAATTAAATTTTATAATATGTAAAAAATAATAATATATTTACCGTCCTTATGTAATTTATTTTTCGCGTTGTATATATTAAAAAAGCACTTCTCTGTTCAATACATATACTTTTCAATTGCTAAAATCCGCTTTGACTTGATCCGCAATCTAAAACGAAATAAAAAAAATAGAATTAAATTAAATTTTATAATATGTAAAAAATAATAATATATTTACCGTCCTTATGTAATTTATTTTTCGCGTTGTATATATTAAAAAAGCACTTCTCTGTTCAATACATATACTTTTCAATTGCTAAAATCCGCTTTGACTTGATCCGCAATCTAAAACGAAATAAAAAAAATAGAATTAAATTAAATTTTATAATATGTAAAAAATAATAATATATTTACCGTCCTTATGTAATTTATTTTTCGCGTTGTATATATTAAAAAAGCACTTCTCTGTTCAATACATATACTTTTCAATTGCTAAAATCCGCTTTGACTTGATCCGCAATCTAAAACGAAATAAAAAAAATAGAATTAAATTAAATTTTATAATATGTAAAAAATAATAATATATTTACCGTCCTTATGTAATTTATTTTTCGCGTTGTATATATTAAAAAAGCACTTCTCTGTTCAATACATATACTTTTCAATTGCTAAAATCCGCTTTGACTTGATCCGCAATCTAAAACGAAATAAAAAAAATAGAATTAAATTAAATTTTATAATATGTAAAAAATAATAATATATTTACCGTCCTTATGTAATTTATTTTTCGCGTTGTATATATTAAAAAAGCACTTCTCTGTTCAATACATATACTTTTCAATTGCTAAAATCCGCTTTGACTTGATCCGCAATCTAAAACGAAATAAAAAAAAATAGAATTAAATTAAATTTTATAATATGTAAAAAATAATAATATATTTACCGTCCTTATGTAATTTATTTTTCGCGTTGTATATATTAAAAAAGCACTTCTCTGTTCAATACATATACTTTTCAATTGCTAAAATCCGCTTTGACTTGATCCGCAATCTAAAACGAAATAAAAAAAATAGAATTAAATTAAATTTTATAATATGTAAAAAATAATAATATATTTACCGTCCTTATGTAATTTATTTTTCGCGTTGTATATATTAAAAAAGCACTTCTCTGTTCAATACATATACTTTTCAATTGCTAAAATCCGCTTTGACTTGATCCGCAATCTAAAACGAAATAAAAAAAATAGAATTAAATTAAATTTTATAATATGTAAAAAATAATAATATATTTACCGTCCTTATGTAATTTATTTTTCGCGTTGTATATATTAAAAAAGCACTTCTCTGTTCAATACATATACTTTTCAATTGCTAAAATCCGCTTTGACTTGATCCGCAATCTAAAACGAAATAAAAAAATAGAATTAAATTAAATTTTATAATATGTAAAAAATAATAATATATTTACCGTCCTTATGTAATTTATTTTTCGCGTTGTATATATTAAAAAAGCACTTCTCTGTTCAATACATATACTTTTCAATTGCTAAAATCCGCTTTGACTTGATCCGCAATCTAAAACGAAATAAAAAAAATAGAATTAAATTAAATTTTATAATATGTAAAAAATAATAATATATTTACCGTCCTTATGTAATTTATTTTTCGCGTTGTATATATTAAAAAAGCACTTCTCTGTTCAATACATATACTTTTCAATTGCTAAAATCCGCTTTGACTTGATGATCCGCAATCTAAAACGAAATAAAAAAAATAGAATTAAATTAAATTTTATAATATGTAAAAAATAATAATATATTTACCGTCCTTATGTAATTTATTTTTCGCGTTGTATATATTAAAAAAGCACTTCTCTGTTCAATACATATACTTTTCAATTGCTAAAATCCGCTTTGACTTGATCCGCAATCTAAAACGAAATAAAAAAAATAGAATTAAATTAAATTTTATAATATGTAAAAAATAATAATATATTTACCGTCCTTATGTAATTTATTTTTCGCGTTGTATATATTAAAAAAGCACTTCTCTGTTCAATACATATACTTTTCAATTGCTAAAATCCGCTTTGACTTGATCCGCAATCTAAAACGAAATAAAAAAAAATAGAATTAAATTAAATTTTATAATATGTAAAAAATAATAATATATTTACCGTCCTTATGTAATTTATTTTTCGCGTTGTATATATTAAAAAAGCACTTCTCTGTTCAATACATATACTTTTCAATTGCTAAAATCCGCTTTGACTTGATCCGCAATCTAAAACGAAATAAAAAAATAGAATTAAATTAAATTTTATAATATGTAAAAAATAATAATATATTTACCGTCCTTATGTAATTTATTTTTCGCGTTGTATATATTAAAAAAGCACTTCTCTGTTCAATACATATACTTTTCAATTGCTAAAATCCGCTTTGACTTGATCCGCAATCTAAAACGAAATAAAAAAAATAGAATTAAATTAAATTTTATAATATGTAAAAAATAATAATATATTTACCGTCCTTATGTAATTTATTTTTCGCGTTGTATATATTAAAAAAGCACTTCTCTGTTCAATACATATACTTTTCAATTGCTAAAATCCGCTTTGACTTGATCCGCAATCTAAAACGAAATAAAAAAAATAGAATTAAATTAAATTTTATAATATGTAAAAAATAATAATATATTTACCGTCCTTATGTAATTTATTTTTCGCGTTGTATATATTAAAAAAGCACTTCTCTGTTCAATACATATACTTTTCAATTGCTAAAATCCGCTTTGACTTGATCCGCAATCTAAAACGAAATAAAAAAAAATAGAATTAAATTAAATTTTATAATATGTAAAAAATAATAATATATTTACCGTCCTTATGTAATTTATTTTTCGCGTTGTATATATTAAAAAAGCACTTCTCTGTTCAATACATATACTTTTCAATTGCTAAAATCCGCTTTGACTTGATCCGCAATCTAAAACGAAATAAAAAAAATAGAATTAAATTAAATTTTATAATATGTAAAAAATAATAATATATTTACCGTCCTTATGTAATTTATTTTTCGCGTTGTATATATTAAAAAAGCACTTCTCTGTTCAATACATATACTTTTCAATTGCTAAAATCCGCTTTGACTTGATCCGCAATCTAAAACGAAATAAAAAAAATAGAATTAAATTAAATTTTATAATATGTAAAAAATAATAATATATTTACCGTCCTTATGTAATTTATTTTTCGCGTTGTATATATTAAAAAAGCACTTCTCTGTTCAATACATATACTTTTCAATTGCTAAAATCCGCTTTGACTTGATCCGCAATCTAAAACGAAATAAAAAAAATAGAATTAAATTAAATTTTATAATATGTAAAAAATAATAATATATTTACCGTCCTTATGTAATTTATTTTTCGCGTTGTATATATTAAAAAAGCACTTCTCTGTT
Organism: Culicoides brevitarsis; assembly: GCF_036172545.1. Taxonomy (NCBI): domain Eukaryota; kingdom Metazoa; phylum Arthropoda; class Insecta; order Diptera; family Ceratopogonidae; genus Culicoides; species Culicoides brevitarsis. The sequence continues at coordinate 2,922 of NW_026973464.1, read as the reverse complement.
CAATACATATACTTTTCAATTGCTAAAATCCGCTTTGACTTGATCCGCAATCTAAAACGAAATAAAAAAAATAGAATTAAATTAAATTTTATAATATGTAAAAAATAATAATATATTTACCGTCCTTATGTAATTTATTTTTCGCGTTGTATATATTAAAAAAGCACTTCTCTGTTCAATACATATACTTTTCAATTGCTAAAATCCGCTTTGACTTGATCCGCAATCTAAAACGAAATAAAAAAAATAGAATTAAATTAAATTTTATAATATGTAAAAAATAATAATATATTTACCGTCCTTATGTAATTTATTTTTCGCGTTGTATATATTAAAAAAGCACTTCTCTGTTCAATACATATACTTTTCAATTGCTAAAATCCGCTTTGACTTGATCCGCAATCTAAAACGAAATAAAAAAAATAGAATTAAATTAAATTTTATAATATGTAAAAAATAATAATATATTTACCGTCCTTATGTAATTTATTTTTCGCGTTGTATATATTAAAAAAGCACTTCTCTGTTCAATACATATACTTTTCAATTGCTAAAATCCGCTTTGACTTGATCCGCAATCTAAAACGAAATAAAAAAAATAGAATTAAATTAAATTTTATAATATGTAAAAAATAATAATATATTTACCGTCCTTATGTAATTTATTTTTCGCGTTGTATATATTAAAAAAGCACTTCTCTGTTCAATACATATACTTTTCAATTGCTAAAATCCGCTTTGACTTGATCCGCAATCTAAAACGAAATAAAAAAAATAGAATTAAATTAAATTTTATAATATGTAAAAAATAATAATATATTTACCGTCCTTATGTAATTTATTTTTCGCGTTGTATATATTAAAAAAGCACTTCTCTGTTCAATACATATACTTTTCAATTGCTAAAATCCGCTTTGACTTGATCCGCAATCTAAAACGAAATAAAAAAAATAGAATTAAATTAAATTTTATAATATGTAAAAAATAATAATATATTTACCGTCCTTATGTAATTTATTTTTCGCGTTGTATATATTAAAAAAGCACTTCTCTGTTCAATACATATACTTTTCAATTGCTAAAATCCGCTTTGACTTGATCCGCAATCTAAAACGAAATAAAAAAAAATAGAATTAAATTAAATTTTATAATATGTAAAAAATAATAATATATTTACCGTCCTTATGTAATTTATTTTTCGCGTTGTATATATTAAAAAAGCACTTCTCTGTTCAATACATATACTTTTCAATTGCTAAAATCCGCTTTGACTTGATCCGCAATCTAAAACGAAATAAAAAAAAATAGAATTAAATTAAATTTTATAATATGTAAAAAATAATAATATATTTACCGTCCTTATGTAATTTATTTTTCGCGTTGTATATATTAAAAAAGCACTTCTCTGTTCAATACATATACTTTTCAATTGCTAAAATCCGCTTTGACTTGATCCGCAATCTAAAACGAAATAAAAAAAATAGAATTAAATTAAATTTTATAATATGTAAAAAATAATAATATATTTACCGTCCTTATGTAATTTATTTTTCGCGTTGTATATATTAAAAAAGCACTTCTCTGTTCAATACATATACTTTTCAATTGCTAAAATCCGCTTTGACTTGATCCGCAATCTAAAACGAAATAAAAAAAAATAGAATTAAATTAAATTTTATAATATGTAAAAAATAATAATATATTTACCGTCCTTATGTAATTTATTTTTCGCGTTGTATATATTAAAAAAGCACTTCTCTGTTCAATACATATACTTTTCAATTGCTAAAATCCGCTTTGACTTGATCCGCAATCTAAAACGAAATAAAAAAAATAGAATTAAATTAAATTTTATAATATGTAAAAAATAATAATATATTTACCGTCCTTATGTAATTTATTTTTCGCGTTGTATATATTAAAAAAGCACTTCTCTGTTCAATACATATACTTTTCAATTGCTAAAATCCGCTTTGACTTGATCCGCAATCTAAAACGAAATAAAAAAAATAGAATTAAATTAAATTTTATAATATGTAAAAAATAATAATATATTTACCGTCCTTATGTAATTTATTTTTCGCGTTGTATATATTAAAAAAGCACTTCTCTGTTCAATACATATACTTTTCAATTGCTAAAATCCGCTTTGACTTGATCCGCAATCTAAAACGAAATAAAAAAAAATAGAATTAAATTAAATTTTATAATATGTAAAAAATAATAATATATTTACCGTCCTTATGTAATTTATTTTTCGCGTTGTATATATTAAAAAAGCACTTCTCTGTTCAATACATATACTTTTCAATTGCTAAAATCCGCTTTGACTTGATCCGCAATCTAAAACGAAATAAAAAAAATAGAATTAAATTAAATTTTATAATATGTAAAAAATAATAATATATTTACCGTCCTTATGTAATTTATTTTTCGCGTTGTATATATTAAAAAAGCACTTCTCTGTTCAATACATATACTTTTCAATTGCTAAAATCCGCTTTGACTTGATCCGCAATCTAAAACGAAATAAAAAAAATAGAATTAAATTAAATTTTATAATATGTAAAAAATAATAATATATTTACCGTCCTTATGTAATTTATTTTTCGCGTTGTATATATTAAAAAAGCACTTCTCTGTTCAATACATATACTTTTCAATTGCTAAAATCCGCTTTGACTTGATCCGCAATCTAAAACGAAATAAAAAAAATAGAATTAAATTAAATTTTATAATATGTAAAAAATAATAATATATTTACCGTCCTTATGTAATTTATTTTTCGCGTTGTATATATTAAAAAAGCACTTCTCTGTTCAATACATATACTTTTCAATTGCTAAAATCCGCTTTGACTTGATCCGCAATCTAAAACGAAATAAAAAAAATAGAATTAAATTAAATTTTATAATATGTAAA
>NW_026973463.1:0-24000 GCF_036172545.1 Culicoides brevitarsis | reverse complement strand
TTTACGTTGTAGAGTAAAATTTATTATGTTTTAATTTTATTACAAATATTACAAATTGAATTCTAAAATCAATCTAAGTTTGAGTAACACACACAACAGGAGACCTTGTGAAATATTTAAAACATATTTTTTGTCGTAATAAAGCATCGAGTGATATTCTTTCCATATTAAATGGGCACAGAGTGTTTTTTTTTAATTAAAAATGAAGACATTATATTATATAAGATATCATTGTATATTTAGTTATCTTATTTTTAAAATATAATTTTGAGAAACTGAAATTTTCATCAAAAACCTTTAAATCCTTAAATAAATAATTTTATTTTTTTTTTTATTTTTTACGTTAGCCGCTCCAAATTTTTTTTGAACTTTTTGTCCCATGCCCCATTTCAAAAGTCGAAAATCCAATGGGGCAAAATAAAAAAAAAAGTTTAAAATTTCATCAAAATTGGCCGTTTTTTGGTCTTTTTTCATATTTTTTCAAGGAATTTCCCAAAATTTAAAAAAAAATTAATTTTTAAGAATTTTTGTATTAAAAATCGTATTTTAACATGAATTTTCTTCTTTAAAATTTTTTTCAAAAAAATTATTTTTCAAAATTTTTTGACAGTTTTTTTACGAAAATTTTTTGTTTAAATTTTTATCTTGAAATACTCTGAGATAAATTTTAAATTATCAAATCTCAATGTAGATACCATAAAATCAACTAAAATATTGATTAATGACAAAAAAAACTGATTAAATTTTGTAATTTTGTATGAAAAAGTATTTCAAATTTTTTTTTTTATTTTGCCCCCCCCCCCCCCCATTTTGAAAAAAAGTTTTTGGGACAAAAAGTTCGAAATAAATTTGGAGCGGCCTTATTTGTTGCAATACAAAAAAATTTTTAACAAAAAAAAAATAGAATTCACTGTAGTAAAATTAACAGTAGATCAAAACACTTTAAATTAATATACAAAAAAAGCTAAACTTGAATGACTTTGTATCCATTTTCATATCGTAGCGATATTTTTCGTTTGACATTACACTTCATACAAATATTTGCAACTCGTGTTTAGTCCGATGAATATGGAAAATATTAATTAAATGTGCCTTGTGTTTAACTTGTACTTTTTTGTAATCGCCGTGTGTACTTTATCTGTCGCACCGCATATCACATATATTTATCGCGAATGTATTACGATAAACATGTTTATTTTGGCGGATCAATCGGAATATTTATGCGAGGCTTACATGCCACGAAATTTACATTCGTAAACGTGAGGCAATTAATATTGCATGGACCTGAAAAACGAAAAAAAAAGTTAATGTAATTTTTATATTTTATTATTATCGAAAAAAAGTCATGTTCTTAATCTTTGTATGAATAACTTACCTTACATTTTAATTATTTTTCGTTCAATAAAATTTCGAGTACGATGCAAAAAAAAGACAAGTTTCGATCGATGACCAATATATCGAAATGCATTTAAATTGCTCATTCACCTTTTGTGTTTTTTTTTTATTGAAATTATATTGTGTTAATTGATGTTGTTTTTTCTGTTGTACTTGTTCCGAATAAAGAAAAAATCGTTCCAAAAAGATAAGAAAGCCGCTGTTTAATTATACTTGAAGGTGATACCAAAAGACAAAAGTGCATGATGAATTATTACACTATTTACATGGTTACAATGTTGTCTTGTCACGAATGCGATTTTTCTGTTGAAGCAAGTTGAATCGTTTTGCACAATCAAAATTATCAATCGATGACTAATGAACTCTAAGTGTTTCTAATAAAATAATAATGATCGCATTGATTACTCATAAAAACAATTCAATTCACATGTTCGCAACATATTGAACAATGCGAAAAACTTAACACAAATCACCCTATTTGTACATTTTTTTGACTGGTTTAGAATTTTCCATGTTTTGAGTGTTTTAATGAACTCGTTGTGCATTTGGGGCATGTTTGCGGGGTTACGTTAATAAAGAAACACGGCCTTAATTATTATGTATCTAGATAGGATACAATTAGGGGAGAATTTTATGTACTATTTTATTAATAGCCAAACGAGATTTTGTACCATTTTCTGGTGTCACGAATGAATTTTTTTACCATTTTTATATTGTATTTTCATTCAAAAATGTGGATTAAATATAAAATACAATATTTTTGACATATTTTGGAATTTTTAGATTAAAAAATCATGAAAAATTACTGTTTATTGTAAAATTATACAAAAAACTAAAGAAATTTGTTTAATTACGACATTTTCTATTGAAATGTTGAAAAACATTTTTTTGAAAGTCACGTGACCAAAATTATTTTTTTTCAAAAATTTTTATTTTAATGTATTTTTTTTTGAAAAGTATCGATTTTTCTTTAATTTAAAATTCAAATTTTAAAATAATATAAATAAAAAAATAAATGTTAAAAAAATAACGTTTAAAAAAAATTAAAAAATTACAATTCAAAAATTTAAAAATAAAAAATTTAATTTTTTATTTAATCGAGAAAATCCTCATGGGACATTTTTTTTAAAAATGAAAATATTAAATTTATTTTTTTTCGCCTAATAATATTTTTTTTTTAAAAAAATATTTTGTACCATTTTCTGTTTAATCACGAATGAATTTTCGTTCCAGAATACGCTCGATTCGACATTTTTTGGGGACCGCAATGTTTATGTATATAAAATGCAATTTCCTTCCCCTTTTTACGATTCGTGCGTGTGCGTCTCCGAAGGATGTAATAAAAATAAAGTAGAAAAATTCCCTTTAAGTTAATTTCTCTTACAAGTATTGAATTTCATTGTGTGAGTAATGAAATGGATCTGCGTTGCATGCGTCTCTCTTCGTAGTTATGATTTGTTCTGCTCACTGTTTGTGAAAATAAACCATTCCATTGATCATCACCCTAACAATTGTCAATGTGCCAACAGCGGGCATGAAAGCGATTTCTTCATTCGTCATCTAAAAGTGAATTAATGGAAAATTTCAAGTTAAGAGGCTTAAAATATAAAACTGCAAATTTGAGCTTTTGTTCAACATTGACCTCAAAATTTGCTTCACTTTTGCTGATTTTATTATCACACTGTCCCGCTTCGCTATAACATGCAACAACAACAACAACAACAATAATAAAATATATCTGAATGAATGCACACAGCCACACGACAATCACATGTTCGTATCCCTCTTCGTTTCCAGTCTCGTAACGAACGTCGAGCGTAAATGGAAGAACTTGTTTCTCTACAATTTGTATGATTCATACACATATATAACAAGTCTACAAAATTATCTGGAAATATATATTTTTATTTTGAACGAATATCGTTTGCGCATTCAAATCAGTTAGTCAGTGTTAAGCGTTTGAGTCGGTCGGTTCACATATTTATTATTTCTTTTATGAATAAAAAGTGCGAGCGCTAAGAAATCTTCGTCTTAATAAGACATACAACTCAATCAATCACGAAAAATATTTAAAAAAATCCAACATAATATCAAATATTTGTTTGACGAAAAATTCAAAAAGTTGAAAAAGTGCTGTGTTTATCATTCGTTTAATGAATCAATTGAATAATAACAGTGATTAATAAGCATTTTTCAAGTACAAGCACCCAAACAAGAGTTATGAATTAATAATAATAATCATACAGTAAAAAAATACATTATTCAATCATTATTTTATGCAAAAAAAAAAAGATAACGAGCGAAAAAAAATAGAAATTTACAGAAATTGAACGCACGAAAATAAAATATATAAAGAAACCCTTTTATTGATACAATTTTTCTTTCTACTCAAGACATTAAAGGGAGATTGTTGGAGTAAAAGCAGCCTAAAGGTATATATTACTATATTATAATACAATAAAAAAATAATAATAATTTAATATACTTGTTAATGTTCATACATATATACAATTTTGCTGCATATTTTCATTAAATTGAACAAAAAAAATCTAGTTACATTTTATTGGATGATAAACATATGTGTGACTGTGTTTGAAGAATTATAATTCAATAATAAAAATTAATTATATTTGATTACATAAAGTAATTTAATTATTATTTTTATTACAACCAATTATTATTATTAATGAACAAAGAATGTGTATCCTATTAAAAACACATATGAAATTTTATTTTATTTTTTGAAAAACCGAGATGAAATAATTTATGAGTCATATGTTGCATATTTTTTCATACTGTTTGTTTTGTAAATTAAAATTTTTATAAGCTACTTTTAAATTCTTCTTTGATGTACATTTTTCTTTATGGACGAAGTCCTCTTGGGTGTTCGTTGAAAACAAAAAATTTGAATAAAATTTAATCGTCTCTTCCAGTGAACTTCCCTTTTATTATTTTTTTTTTTCGTTTGTCCCCTGTAATGCAAATTGTATTGTATTTTTATTAACATGTTGTACGATATACAAAAAAAAAATAATACTAAAACTAACAGGTGTCATATCTGTCAGATGATCATCTGCTATTCATTGAGTTATTATTTATGTATGTTGGTGTTTGAAAATATGATCTGTGTTCGTGAAAATTATGGTATGGCAAGCTATAATTAATTTTAGCGATGAATATTATAATATCATAAACTTGAAAATAATTGTATTAGATAGGAACAAGTTTTTTTAAATTTTTTTTATACCTTAAACACATATATTATGTATGCAACGTTTAAAACTAATGTAAAAAGATCCTTCTTGGAAATAAGGATATCTTTATCTGATCTTTTTTTTATAAAAATATTTATTTTTTAATATTTATTTTATTATATATTATATTATATTATATTATATATATATATATATATTATATATATAATATATATAATAAATATATATTATAAATTTTATTATATTTATTTATTTTATTTTATATCAATTTTATTATAAAAATTGTCAAAATGACTCAAAACTTTCCTATCTAGTTACACGCAATTATCAAGATTAATAATGTTACACAAGAGTGTGCAGAAACTTGAATAGGTATCAAATTTCCTGCTGATTTAAAAAAAAAGCTATAAAAACTTTAAATATTATAAACATTACTTTTATTAATTATTATGAACAAAGCTAAAAAATATCAATTTTGCACTCATCGCGATGCAGCGTCATGAAATCTACACATTAAAAGCCATAAAATGTTTATCATTATTTATATATAATAATACAAATACTTGTTAGCAAGCAAAATGTATATCTTACACAATAATATAAATATTAATCTTATCAGTTATTTTCTCGCATTTCTTCCGTTATAAGCTCGTCGTCTCTATTAACTTGTTAACGTTCAATCAAGTGCACAATAGCAGACAAAAAAGTTTATTGTCTCGACAGTAGTCTGCCGGTGAATGTTGCGCACACAAAACTTTATATCAAAAAAAAAAAAAAAAATCGATAATAACAGCAAGCAAGTTCAAGAAAAATGCATGTTGGTCTTGACATCGATTGTCTCTCTCTCGCTTCGGAGTATTTATTTATTTATAAAAATAAAATTTTGCAAGGGAGTCGGCACTCTATTGTTATAATATAGATGAAGAAAAAAAAACTGTAATCTCGGTTATTTAATCTTCTTAGTCATCAACATCAACATGTGACGACTTAACTATTTATTACACTTGGTCGATTAGGGATCATAACTTTAAACTACTTTTAAGCGTACAATATTGGTCAGTGTGTCTCTTTATAAGGGGGTTCACAACGAAATCATATTCATCACTAAAGTAGCGCTCTGACACATTATTTTGCAAGTTTACCTTATAATATTCCATATACCTTGATATGGAATCGGAATCGTGTGTCGTGGGATGTCTTGCCTCCTACCTGAAATAAGCATTTTTTTTTTGTTCGAATATGATATTTATGACGATAAATTTATTTTTTTTCGTACTATAACGAGTGTCTTGTGATGAAACAGCATGACAAAATATTTTTTTTTTTATTTGTTTAAGGTACCTTTTGTATGAATATTCACAGAAAAAGACAACAAAAAAAAAAGTTGAACATCTTTCGCACTTGATCCAAAAAAGTTTTAAAAATAAAAAAAAATAATTAACGCTTCCAGATCTTATAAGAATAAATTCTTTGTAGGAGGTTTCGGCAAAATTATTTATTAAGCAAAGCGATAAAAGCGACAGACCATAGCGATCTCTCATGAATAATAAATAAATAAAAAGTGCGATTTCTGCTGAAAAAATCTTAGTTATTTTGTCTCGCCTTTTTAGGAGATCAAAATTTTCGGGTTAATTGAACTTTTGCATTCTCGTGGGTCTTCCTGATTTGGAAGACTTTCTCTTGTTAATTTTTTGTGTTCTGTCCCGATAAAAAATACCATAAAACACATGACTCACATACAAAAAATCATATATCTAGCCAAGCCTTTTTATATAATAAATTTATTTCGGTATCAAGTATTGATATTAATTCAATATTATGATGTTGATACATGAGTTATTTATGTTTTGATAAGATAAGAATCTTTGTATATATTGAATGATGATTCATCATATATGTTTAAAAGTATATGTTAAATTGTATATATTAATGGTTCAATAACTTTTAACCGTGGATTCCCCAAAAAATGTTAATAACTCACATAAACATTTTCTCATGAAGGTAAATAACTGATTTTCGAGATTAATTTTGATTCTTGACACTTTCAAAAAACATTTGAATGATTGATTGCATTAAAACGTGTTTATGTTCTTTGTTTATTAGCATATATTTTGTTATTTATATTAAAGTATTATGTTGCAACTTTACTCACTTACTGAAAAACGTGCGAAAAACTTACTAACTATTGTTAAGCATGTGTAAGAAATTGAATTTTTATTATTATATTAATAAAAAAGTAACATACATATTGCAATATATCGCTTCAATTAGTTCATGTATATGTTGCTAAAATATATGAAATGCTTAGAATTACTCCGCCAAATACGAGTGAATGTAACAATAGGATTAGTTTCCGTTTTTTGCAAGTTTGCGCAAATATTTATATTATTAGAAAAAAAAAGAGTTATAAATTATAAAACAGAAATGTAAAAACAAATAATAGACGGAATTGGGTCAAGCGAGTAACTTTACGAACTTTACATTATTTGAAGTATATATAACTTTTTTTTATAATAATCGGAGATGTTGATCACTGATATTTCGTTTTTATGGCAAGTCCTTCAAATGTGACAGGCCCATGAGGCATCTTATAGTATACTAACTCAAAAATGGATTAAGTGTATTTTGTTTTTATTTATTATTATATAAATCCAAAAATTGTTTCCTCTTATATTTTTGCATAGAAATGGATCCATATTGAATAATACTTTATATACCTATGTTGAAATATCATCATGATAATTTATTATCGAACGAAAATTCTATATTTGGATAAACTAATAAAATATATATGTAACATATAAAAATTTGTTCATTTAACTTAAATAAATAAAATAATTTGAATATTAAGTTACTTTTTAAAACAACGTTTATATTTTTTATTCCGTTTTGTAATTTGTAACCTTTGTTCTTGTTTTTATAAAAGTGCTTCTATTAATCGTATAATAAAAAAAAACTCACAGAACAACTTTGATCTTGACCGTTCCATATAACTAACCACAATTAAAAGTATTGTAAATATAATAAAAAAGTACAAATATTTGCGTTTGTTTGTTTCAAAGGCGGTCAAGTGCCGTCTTCTTCTACAAAAGTAGTTGAACAATGAAAAAAGCATTAATGTTGAAAAAAAAACGCACAATCAAGTAACAAAGCATGATTTGCATGCGACAATAATTAAACATCCATCGTTCGTATAAAGTACGTGTACTGCAAAGAAGAGGCGAGAAGACATGAGATACAAATCTCGAATATTTATTATTAACTTTTACAATGTCTACGTGCGTGTGTACAATGAAGCGAGACCTTAAAGTGCCTACTACATTGAGAGATGTAAATAAGTGTTTTTTTTTTAAAGAATCAAACCAGGAAATGTTCGACAGAAAAAATTATGCGGAAAAAAACATGACAAAGAAGTGTTAAGATGATGCATTCTTTCATGATATTCAATTCTTTTTGATGTAAATATTATGATTGTGCAGTTCATCATCTTTTATGCTTTTTTATTTGTTTAATGTTTTTAAAAAATTACAAATATATATTTGTAGATTGAATCGCGACATCAAAGTTTGCGATTTAGTTTGAAGTTTTCCAACTTCAGAAGAATATAAATTTTTAATTAAATTATAAAAACAAATTAAGGCCGCTCCAAATTGTTTTCGAACTTTTTGTCCCAAAAACTTTTTTTCAAAATGGGGGGGGGGGCAAAAAAATAAAAAAAAAAATTTGAAATACTTTTTCATATAAAATGACAAAATTCAAACAATTTTTGATCATTAATGAATATTTTAGTTGTTTTAATGGTCTATATTGAGATATAATAATTTAAAATTGATATAAGAGTATTCCAAGTTAAAAATTTCAACAAAAAAAATATTTCATAAAAAAACTGTCAAAAATTTTGAAACATAATTTTTTTGAAAAAAATTTTAAAGATTAAAATTTATGTTAAAATACGATTTTTAATACGAAAATTCTTAATAATTTTTTAAAAAAATTTTGAAAATTCCTTGAAAAAATATGAAAAAGACCAAAAAACGGTCAATTTTGATGAAATTTTTAACTTTTTTTTAATTTTGCCCCACTGTATTTTCGACTTTTAATATGAGGCATGGGACATAAAGTTAAAAAAAAATTTGGAGCGGCCTAATTCATTTTATTTTTTAAAATCTTTTTTTTATGTTTGGAAATAAAAAAATTATCACTTTTCATAAAATTTTTAATTCTAACTGATTTGTTTATCAATTCAAGTCATGATTGTTTATTTTTCTCGCGTTCAAGAGACCACAATAAAAAGTTGTTCACTTTTCCATCCTGTATGCAACATTTGATCAATCGCCGTTAATTTGGTAGTTGAATTACCTTCCTGATTGTTTTTCGTCGTTGGTCAACCTTTAAATTGTTTCCATATATTACGCGCGACTCCCATCCGTTCAGCAAACAAATTGCTCAAGGCGATAATTTCTTGTTGTCTAATTCTCTGCCAAATCTGTTTGTTATTAAATATCTTTTATCTGAGTCACACATCGCCGTCGCTAATAAATACCTTTCTCAGTTGTATTTTATGGCTCTGAAAGAAATGTTAATTGCATTACTCATCATCATTATATGCACCTTTTTCCTGTTTTTTTCTTCTTACCTTTGCACATGAGCTCTTATAAGGAAGCGCAGTTTTGTTACCTACACACCAATAATAATCGTAACGTTGCCGATAAATTATAGTTGATTAAAGAGCTTGACCTCTTATCACCTCTTTGTGTGCAACCGTTGTCTGTTGACGCGACGCAATATCGTGTGTGAATAATTTTCACATTAGTGTTAAAATGTACTTTAATAATTTCAACACACGTGAGAGGTTGTGCAATGTGACTTTTTTTTTGCAAAAAAAAAAACTGAATGTGCTAAATTGTAGAAAAATATTCTACAGTAGTTTCGATTTTTTACATTTCAAATCTTAACTAATTATAACAACATACTTTTATTTACAAACGCACAAAAAATGGCAATCACACAATATTTTTTTTATCTCAAAATGGTAAATGACAAGGTAAACAGGAAGGTAAATTACGAAAAAGTATACATTTTTTTGTATGTCGAACGTTTATTTTATGTTGAGTATTGAGTTTAACATTGTTATTACTTCTATTACGATTTTTGCCATCATCATAATTGACTTTTTTTGCAATTCGGTAATGAGAATGTTTGATTTAAAAGTTATCGCGGTTGTTATAGATGATGAAACTTGCTAATTCAATAAGACGCAAAAGTTTGACGACGCACGACGCGGTAGTCCATTTCAATATTACCAAATTAGGAAAACTCGAGAACTCATAAGATTATTTTTTTTTATACTTTTATTAATAAAATAATCGTCGTCTTCTTAAGAAAGATAAAAAAAAAACTGTAAAAAAGAACGGTCTTTGCGTGTGATTTTAAGTTTTATACACGCCATGCCTAAAAAAGTAAGTTTTTATGTTTGCAATATGTTCAGAAAGTTAAAAAAAAGGAAGAATTTGATACCTTTCTGGTCATTCATTAATAATTATAAATAATTATTGTGATGGTGCGAAGAAAAAAATAATAATAAAAATGTATCTTTTATGTTTGACATGAAACTCAGACACATCTCTTAATTAATCTGAGGTCGTATTTTTGCATGTTCGCATAAAAAATTATTTAAATTTCCTGGAATATGTGCCAAAAATGGAAGACGAAGATGGAATGCTGTCATAAATTAATAATCAATTGACTCGCAGTCTCGTGTTTGATGAATTCAAACTTGAACTTTTTTCCAACGCAATGTTTTTGCTCGTAAATTTTAATTTATTTTAATAACTTATCATAACTTTAATAGAAAAGAATATTTATTAATATATTGTATATTAAAAAAATAATAAAAAAAAAATATTTCAAACAAACAGAAGCCGATTTTCAAGTTAAAAAATAATATTATCAGTGAATTAAGTTATTAAAAAATAGAAGTAACTTTTATGTTTATTCATTAATAAAACACTTAAATTTTATTATCATTAGGTAAAACATTATAATCACTAAAAACTTTTAATATACATTTTGTATTTTGAACAAAATTTAACACTTTATTAAATGCGCAATAAAGCAGCTACCGAAAAATAAAAAAAAAAACAAAAGAAGACAATTCTTTTTTAAATGTATATTTTATTATAATTATGTATAATATTAATATAATATTAAAAAAAAAAAAACAAAAGATACGTGGGCGTACAATAAAATATCATTAAGCATGTCTAACACTAAATCCAAAATTAATTATCTTGCAAAAAACACACAATGTCTCGTCACAAATAATCGATCAAAATGACGCACGATGATTAATTTTGACAAATTTGAATCTTTAAGATGTGAATAACCCAAAAAAAAAACATTAATTGCAAAGTTTAAAGTTTTATTCAAAATTTAATTAAAAACGATCATTTGATCAAGTAATTAATATTAAGAAAAAAGAAGTCAAGTGCGCAATTTGTTCATTGAACGACACTTACACGGCAAATTTTCATTAATATTATTAATTTTATGTCATTAAATGCGAGATATCAATAGCAGTTTATTCACCCCACTCATTTAGTAAATTCGCAATTAAAGGTAATAAAATCGGATATAATAAAAATTTAATGTAAAAAAGAAAATATTCAATGTAATCAAGTATAAAAAAAAAATAGTAGAAGGTGTTTATGAATCATCAAGAATTTCTTCAGAGAATCTCCCAAAAATTTGTCCGTTTCGCTCGAAAACAAGCGAGGAACCCTGAAGAAGCACAAAAAAGATTTTATGGCGCGTAACGGAACAAGGAAAGACCTTCAATTCGTTCCATCTCTCTTTCAAGTCAAACGAAAATCATTCAACATTTAAATAAACAAATCCATATGGAGACTTCAGGAAAAGGTGCGGTAAAAAAACAATGATGTTTGTTTTATCCTCGTGTACGAACGACTCGCAATTGAGCATAATAATGTTAAAGCAACCTTCTGCTTGAAACTTTATCTAGTTCCTCGCTTGCATTGATTGTGGCACGTAATTAAAATATTATTGTCAAGACATACATATAACTGTTTCAATCAAGTCTACATTTCTTGACATGTTTGTTTTAAACGGATTTTTTTTTTCAAAAGATTATTAATTAGTAATTTATAATAAAAAAAAGTGGCTTGCAATAAAATAATAATCAAGAATCAATAAACATCGTGTGAAAGACATAAAATTGAAATAAAATGACCAATAAAACTTTATTGTGCTTGTTTTTAGCTGAAGACGAGAGATTATTTTTTAAGTGCTTCAAAGGACGATCCTACAACATAACCTATTTTGTTATACGGTAGTAATATTTACTCTCAAATTCAATTTTTCGTGTACAAATAACCTCCGCCATCCCAAAATTTGTTTTGTTTTATTTATTGAGTTAATTTTTGAGAAAACAAATTTGTTAATGATATTAAAAATAAAATTTATCCAAATAAAATCAAAAATAAAGTCCGATGCCCCATTTTAAAAATAAAATCCAATGGGGCAAATCAAAAAAAGTTTAAAATTTAACAAAAAACGACCGTTTTTGGGTGTATTAATTTTCTTAAGAAAATTTCAAAAAAATTTTATTGTCTGACTCATTTTTGTTTCTGCTGTTATCATAAACTTTCTTCTCTAAAAAATATTTTTCAAAAAATGATTAACTTTTTTTTTTCAAAATATTTGACAGTTATTTTTAATAAATTTAAGAATTTTTTATATGAATACGTTACTGAAAATTTTTTTAAATAAGCAAATTTCAAAGTTAGTCATCATCAGAATTTAACGCTCAAAATTGATAAAATTTTGTCATTTGGTATAAAAAAAATATTTCAAAACTTTTTTTATTTTTTATTTTAAAAAATTTTGGACTTTATTTTTGATTTTCATTTGGAGCTGCCTAATACATGTATAATATAAGTCACACGCATTTATGTCTGATGTCGTTAAACATCCACGTTAATTTTTGTATTTATTTGTCACTATTAAGTGTTAATATAAATAGTTTTCTCGTGTAATTGACATCAATCATACAAGCAATGAAAAAAAAATCAATTCCATTTTCGTTTTTTATACTTATATTATTACATACATAGACATTGATTAGGTTGAAGTGTTAAATAAAATAAAAATTAAATTTGTTTAATATTAATTTTAGTTCGGCAACGCGCCAAGTCAACTCGACATGAAATGGAATCAATATCAGACACATGTGTGAATATTAATGGGTTTTAAATTAATAAATAAATGAATTATTTAATTGTGATGACAATTTTTTTCTCGATTTCTGTAAGCTTTTATATATGTATACAATTTATAAATATTTATCAGAATAAAACAAAAACTTTTGAGAAGTGAAAAGTAAGTCAAAAATTGTTTGTTTGTTTTAAATAACTTTTTGATACAAAAAAAAGACAATTCGAATAAAAATGTCGCGCGTAACCTTCGCATGGTTACTTTTTTTTTTAATTTTAAGGAATGACAAACACTTCGATTGACCTAATTCATATGTTTAAATATATTGTTTACTTTTTCTCATTAAATATGGTAGTCTGTCGCCAATTATAATTAATTTTTATTATTAAAAACTTGTCCAAACTTCTTCTTATAAATAAACAAAGAAACGTCTCGCGTCAGATTAAAAGTCTGCTAAAGAAAAAAAAAAATATAATAAAAACTGAATCGATTACCATAAGAATTTGTCAATAACAATGATTTTTTAAGTGGTTCTGTATTCCTCAACTTCTTAAAAGCTATTTATGCAATTAATATTATATCAAGAAGTTTACTAAATACTGTAGAAGAGTAACGAATAGAAAACAGTCATAAAAAATGATTATCTGTTATTTTATTTATATATAGAATTAAGTTTGTTCTATGGAAAAATGCAGCAAAATGAATTCCCGTTTTTTTTTATAAATATAAACATATCATAAACACTCAGTATTTATATCTTTATTATTATCGCGTCATTTATAAAAACTTTAAGGGATAAGAAAATATGTTTTTAACATATGGGCGCGCATCTTCCTTTTTTATTCTACATTTTTGTTACGTATCGCAACATACATGTTTTGATAGATACGTATAATGTAATGTATAATATTAAAGAAAGATCGAGCAGACATGTGTCTACAATTAAAATCGAAGGTTTCTGGTTGAATGTTCTGTCATATCATAATTATAATGGTTTTTTTTATATACATTCCTCGAGTCCGCATGACCTTGGCGACGACACGGGGCGCTTTCCGAATTTTTCTTGTACAAGATTTACTCGAGTTATAGGTAATTTGTCTCCTTTTATAGAATTGCAATTGCAGATGCTTATAAATATTACGCCGATTATTGTTATTATTAATTGAGGAAACAGTTTAATCATTTTTTTTTATAAATTTAATTTTTTATATGCAAAGTAATGCACACAGTATAAAGTTGCAAGAACAACAACAAACAACATTGTCTTGTCCGTTATACTTATAAGAATTAATAATATAATTGACGTTACTTCCACACACGTAACACAAAATAAATAGAATTTAAAGCCATTTAGAGCTCGTTGTCTCACAAGACGCTTTTAACGCTAATTTTGTCCATTGTAATCATTATTCAAATTTAATGTATTAAATATTAATAATTCGCAACAATAACATCGTGTAAATTTGTAAAGTTCACGTTTATAATGTGGTAATTTCTTATTATGGTCCACGAACGAGATATATGATTGTTGTAACAAGCACGTGTAATTAATCAAGGGCACTCGTATAACTTTCCATTTTGTTTTGCATGTGTTGAATAACAAAATCGCAACGTTAAAGGGAATGGAAGATTTTGTGCTACGAAGCAATTGATGAGGTATATGCTCCAGTAGATTTGTTTAAAATTTCAATATTTATGAACAAAAATGTGCAGGCTCATAATTTAGCTCGATCAGATAAGGCATGATTTTAATTTAAAATATATATAAAAATAATGGAGTGCTTTAAAAATAATTGCGAACAACAACTATTGTTAACTTTTTTGTCAATGAAACGCAATCACCAGGAAATGCAACAATTGACACAAAAATTGCTCGGTAAGAGAGTGAAAATTATTCCGTTACTTTTTTTTTCGTCGTGCAAGGTGAACAACTTTACAATAATCCTTTTATTAAAAAAAAATAAATTTTCATGATGCACTCTTAGCTATAATTTTATTAAAATTATTGAAGTTTATTTCTATAATGGCAATCAGGTATGTAATTCATTGTTACACAATTGTTTTTACTTCGAAAAGTTGCTGTTAAACTTATTGTAAATTGCGGCTTGCATTGTTTTTTTTTAATAAAAGTTATTTTTATCATTATATAAATATGATCATGATTTTTTTGCGGGAAATATATATATATTTTTTATAAAATAATAATAATAAATGTGATTCTTTTGCCTATTTTAAGTAACATAATAAATGCGATAAAAAATGTGACTAAAATATTAATAAATATATATGATGATGTTGATACATTATACGCATTTAGTATTAATGGAATCTTGGCGCCGCGATTAATAGTCATTATCCAGACGTTTCCTATTGTGAAACATTTAAATTTTTTAAACTTAGTTGTTGTTTTGTCGTTTATCGAATTAGGTAGGCTTATTTTTTATTGTTTCTTCATCATTGGTGATTCTTAAAAAAAAAATTAATATTAAAGTTTATTATAAAATGTGACACAATTTATCCAGATTAAAAGTAAAAAAATATTCCTATTTATGAAAAATATTGCCAAAAATAATAAAAAATATTAAAAAAAATATTAAAAAAAGTGTTAAAAAACACTAAAAATAAAACATTTTAAAAAACGAACTAAAAAGTAAAAAATAAGGGCTTTAAAAACGCACTAAAAAGGATAAAATAAGGGCCCTTTGTTAGCCAAGTCCCTTTTGTTAGCCAAGTCCCTTTGATCAGCGATATTATAAATTAAAAACTAAAATGTGGAGTTTTTAGTTTTATTTTTATATTGTTTTGTGATAGGTCTTGCATAATAAATATTTTGCTTAATATATTAATATTAAAAGTATTTTATTAATATTAAGAGATTATATTAATATTACGAGTAAATCAAAGTAATTTCGATAGATTATATCAAAGATTTGAATTAAAGATTTTTAATAATAACTTAACATGTCAGAAAATAAAAAGTTTGAAAATTGTTTTGTTGTATTAAATACATAGATTTCACAAAAGTCAAGAACAAATTAGATTTTGAAGCTTAGAATATAAAGGAAAAATTGTTTCAATTAGATAATTTTAAAGCGACGAAATAAATATCGAGTTTTACTGCACAACGGCTGTTAAATTTACATAAAAAATTGTCTATATTAATTTCCGTTTATTTTTTAAGTTATTGCTAAATGAGAAAAATTATTAAAAAGCCTATTTAAAATGAATAAAGTGATTGAACCTTTAATTTAACTTCCTGAGAAGACATACATTATAATAAAATATCGAAAAACTTTTATTTGAAATGAACGAAATATAAATCAAACATGTCGTATTTTTTAAAATTAAATTCAAAATTTTTTAAAATTTTATTTTTATTTGATTATCGCTGATCAAATTTTTAACTACTTTTTAGGCTTATATAGTCATTCTTATTTTTTCAGACTAACATTGAGCGTTTTTTACAAAAATCAAACCATTTATTTGAAATTTTCTCGAATTCTTAAGATTATTTAGGTAAAAGTATGTGACTAAAAACTCCACATTTTTAGTTTTTAATTTATAATATCGCTAATCAAAGGAACTTGGCTAACAAAAGGGACTTGGCTAACAAAAGGCCCTTATTTTATCCTTTTTAGTGCGTTTTTTAAGGCCCTTATTTTTTACTTTTTAGTTCGTTTAAAAAAGATGCGCCGTTTTATTTTTTTAAACTTTTTTTTATCTATAATTTTAATATTTTTTTTTATTTTTTTTTATATACATATACATTTTCCTACAACTCACTACCGTAATTTCTGTCTGTCCCGGCCATAACTTTTTTATTTTAAGAGATAGAGGGCTCAAAGTAGGGTCAAAACATCATGAAATTTTTCGCCCAAGGTACGCTCATCATTAGATTTTCAACTTTCATGCATCAAATGGGACCCTCCCATATAAGCCCATATAGCAAAAATCATAAAATCGAACATAACGTCATGAAAGAGAAATGTTAGAGACTTCATTTAACCGCCAAAAGATGCGCCATAAAATTCTGAACAATTTTGATATACACATCATCCCTCTAACCCTGACAGAAATCGGAGAAAATTCGAAAATTCGCCATATATTTTTATATACATTTTCCTACAACTCACTACCGTAATTTCTGTCTGTCCCGGCCATAACTTTTTTATTTTAAGAGATAGAGGGCTCAAAGTAGGGTCAAAACATCATGAAATTTTTCGCCCAAGGTACGCTCATCATTAGATTTTCAACTTTCATGCATCAAATGGGACCCTCCCATATAAGCCCATATAGCAAAAATCATAAAATCGAACATAACGTCATGAAAGAGAAATGTTAGAGACTTCATTTAACCGCCAAAAGATGCGCCATAAAATTCTGAACAATTTTGATATACACATCATCCCTCTAACCCTGACAGAAATCGGAGAAAATTCGAAAATTCGCCATATATTTATTTTATATACATTTTCCTACAACTCACTACCGTAATTTCTGTCTGTCCCGGCCATAACTTTTTTATTTTAAGAGATAGAGGGCTCAAAGTAGGGTCAAAACATCATGAAATTTTTCGCCCAAGGTACGCTCATCATTAGATTTTCAACTTTCATGCATCAAATGGGACCCTCCCATATAAGCCCATATAGCAAAAATCATAAAATCGAACATAACGTCATGAAAGAGAAATGTTAGAGACTTCATTTAACCGCCAAAAGATGCGCCATAAAATTCTGAACAATTTTGATATACACATCATCCCTCTAACCCTGACAGAAATCGGAGAAAATTCGAAAATTCGCCATATATTTATTATATACATTTTCCTACAACTCACTACCGTAATTTCTGTCTGTCCCGGCCATAACTTTTTTATTTTAAGAGATAGAGGGCTCAAAGTAGGGTCAAAACATCATGAAATTTTTCGCCCAAGGTACGCTCATCATTAGATTTTCAACTTTCATGCATCAAATGGGACCCTCCCATATAAGCCCATATAGCAAAAATCATAAAATCGAACATAACGTCATGAAAGAGAAATGTTAGAGACTTCATTTAACCGCCAAAAGATGCGCCATAAAATTCTGAACAATTTTGATATACACATCATCCCTCTAACCCTGACAGAAATCGGAGAAAATTCGAAAATTCGCCATATATTTATTATATACATTTTCCTACAACTCACTACCGTAATTTCTGTCTGTCCCGGCCATAACTTTTTTATTTTAAGAGATAGAGGGCTCAAAGTAGGGTCAAAACATCATGAAATTTTTCGCCCAAGGTACGCTCATCATTAGATTTTCAACTTTCATGCATCAAATGGGACCCTCCCATATAAGCCCATATAGCAAAAATCATAAAATCGAACATAACGTCATGAAAGAGAAATGTTAGAGACTTCATTTAACCGCCAAAAGATGCGCCATAAAATTCTGAACAATTTTGATATACACATCATCCCTCTAACCCTGACAGAAATCGGAGAAAATTCGAAAATTCGCCATATATTTATTATATACATTTTCCTACAACTCACTACCGTAATTTCTGTCTGTCCCGGCCATAACTTTTTTATTTTAAGAGATAGAGGGCTCAAAGTAGGGTCAAAACATCATGAAATTTTTCGCCCAAGGTACGCTCATCATTAGATTTTCAACTTTCATGCATCAAATGGGACCCTCCCATATAAGCCCATATAGCAAAAATCATAAAATCGAACATAACGTCATGAAAGAGAAATGTTAGAGACTTCATTTAACCGCCAAAAGATGCGCCATAAAATTCTGAACAATTTTGATATACACATCATCCCTCTAACCCTGACAGAAATCGGAGAAAATTCGAAAATTCGCCATATATTTATTATATACATTTTCCTACAACTCACTACCGTAATTTCTGTCTGTCCCGGCCATAACTTTTTTATTTTAAGAGATAGAGGGCTCAAAGTAGGGTCAAAACATCATGAAATTTTTCGCCCAAGGTACGCTCATCATTAGATTTTCAACTTTCATGCATCAAATGGGACCCTCCCATATAAGCCCATATAGCAAAAATCATAAAATCGAACATAACGTCATGAAAGAGAAATGTTAGAGACTTCATTTAACCGCCAAAAGATGCGCCATAAAATTCTGAACAATTTTGATATACACATCATCCCTCTAACCCTGACAGAAATCGGAGAAAATTCGAAAATTCGCCATATATTTATTATATACATTTTCCTACAACTCACTACCGTAATTTCTGTCTGTCCCGGCCATAACTTTTTTATTTTAAGAGATAGAGGGCTCAAAGTAGGGTCAAAACATCATGAAATTTTTCGCCCAAGGTACGCTCATCATTAGATTTTCAACTTTCATGCATCAAATGGGACCCTCCCATATAAGCCCATATAGCAAAAATCATAAAATCGAACATAACGTCATGAAAGAGAAATGTTAGAGACTTCATTTAACCGCCAAAAGATGCGCCATAAAATTCTGAACAATTTTGATATACACATCATCCCTCTAACCCTGACAGAAATCGGAGAAAATTCGAAAATTCGCCATATATTTATTATATACATTTTCCTACAACTCACTACCGTAATTTCTGTCTGTCCCGGCCATAACTTTTTTATTTTAAGAGATAGAGGGCTCAAAGTAGGGTCAAAACATCATGAAATTTTTCGCCCAAGGTACGCTCATCATTAGATTTTCAACTTTCATGCATCAAATGGGACCCTCCCATATAAGCCCATATAGCAAAAATCATAAAATCGAACATAACGTCATGAAAGAGAAATGTTAGAGACTTCATTTAACCGCCAAAAGATGCGCCATAAAATTCTGAACAATTTTGATATACACATCATCCCTCTAACCCTGACAGAAATCGGAGAAAATTCGAAAATTCGAAAATTCGCCATATATTTATTATATACATTTTCCTACAACTCACTACCGTAATTTCTGTCTGTCCCGGCCATAACTTTTTTATTTTAAGAGATAGAGGGCTCAAAGTAGGGTCAAAACATCATGAAATTTTTCGCCCAAGGTACGCTCATCATTAGATTTTCAACTTTCATGCATCAAATGGGACCCTCCCATATAAGCCCATATAGCAAAAATCATAAAATCGAACATAACGTCATGAAAGAGAAATGTTAGAGACTTCATTTAACCGCCAAAAGATGCGCCATAAAATTCTGAACAATTTTGATATACACATCATCCCTCTAACCCTGACAGAAATCGGAGAAAATTCGAAAATTCGCCATATATTATTATATACATTTTCCTACAACTCACTACCGTAATTTCTGTCTGTCCCATCGATAACTTTTTTATTTTAAGAGATAGAGGGCTCAAAGTAGGGTCAAAACATCATGAAATTTTTCGCCCAAGGTACTCCCATCATTAGATTTTCAACTTTCATGTATCAAATGGGACCCTCCCATATAAGCCCATATAGCAAAAATCACAAAATTGACCATAACGGCATGAAAGAGAACTGTTAGAGACTTCATTCAACCGCCAAAAGATGCGCCGTGAAATTCTGAACAATTTTCATATACACATCATCCCTCTAACCTCGACAGAAATGGGAGAAAATTCGAAAATTCGCCATATATTATTATATACATTTTCCTACAACTCACTACCGTAATTTCTGTCCGTCCCATCGATAACTTTTTTATTTTAAGAGATAGAGGGCTCAAAGTAGGGTCAAAACATCATGAAATTTTTCGCCCAAGGTACTCCCATCATTAGATTTTCAACTTTCATGTATCAAATGGTACCCTCCCATATAAGCCCATATAGCAAAAATCACAAAATTGACCATAACGGCATGAAAGAAAATTGTGAGAGACTTCATTCAACCGCCAAAAGATGCGCCTTGAAATTCTGAACAATTTTCATATACACATCATCCCTCTAACCTCGACAGAAATGGGAGAAAATTCGAAAATTTCGCCATATATTATCCGAATGTACTCACGTTATATTTAAGAGTTAATATTAATATAATTAATTAATTAATTTTGTTATATTTAATAAGATATATATAGATTTCACAAATGTTTAAGCCAAATTCTAGAACGAACACTAAAAAGTCAAAAATAAAAAAAAATATAAAAAAAAAAAAAAAAAAAAAAAAAAAAAAAAATATAAAAAAAAAAAAAATTTTAAAAAAATATTTAAAAAAAAAAAAAAAAATATATATAAAAAAAATATTTAAAAAAATATTTAAAAAAAAATATAAAAAAAATATATATAAAAAAAAAATTAAAAAATATTTAAAAAAAATATATTAAAAAAATAGATAAAAAAAGTGTTAAAAAACACTAAAAATAAAACATTTTAAAAAACGAACTAAAAAGTAAAAAATAAGGGCCTTAAAAAACGCACTAAAAAGGATAAAATAAGGGCCCTTTGTTAGCCAAGTCCCTTTTGTTAGCCAAGTCCCTTTGATCAGCGATATTATAAATTAAAAACTAAAAATGTGGAGTTTTTAGTTCTATTTTTATATTGTTTTGTAAGAATTTGATGAAAAAAAATTCATAATGTTTTGTTATTTAAGTTAAGAGTATATTATTAATATTAATAGATTATATTAATATTAATAGTATGTCAAAGTAATTTCGATAGATTATATTAAAATTAAAGATAGGGATTTAAGGCTTTTAAGACCTTTATTCAAAGTTTTGTGGACAGTTGAAAATTTGTATTTGTTTGACAGTTTTGTTGTATTAAATACAAAGCTTTCACAAAAGTCATAAACAAAAATTAGATTTTGAAGCTTTGAATGTAAAGAAAAAACTGTTTCAATTATTAATATAGTGACAAAATAAATATCGAGTTCTTAAAAATTAATTTGATGGACAAATCCTTACTGCACAATGGTTACACCATATAGTATATGGAATATAGAAATTAAAATACAAAAAATCATCTATATAAATTTTCGTTTATTATTCAAGTTGTTGCTTCAAAATGTGAAAAGCTTAATTAGAATGAAAAAGTGAATATGTATGAAGCTAAACCCTAAGATGACTCAAATTAAAGTAAAACATCTATAGTCTTCTATTTGAATTGTGCGATATACAAACCAAATTTATCCGAACATTGATAAATCTAAATTCAAAATTAAAAGATGAGCTTATTTGCAAAATATAACCTATATTGATTTTATATGTATTAATAAGAATATTTAGAAGATTAACATTGAACGTTTTCCTTACAAGGCGAACATTATTAATTTTTTTTCTTCGAATTCTTAAGAAAATTTAGGTAAAAGTATGTGACTAAAAACTCCACATTTTTAGTTTTTAATTTATAATATCGCTGATCAAAGGGACTTGGCTAACAAAAGGGACTTGGCTAACAAAGGGCCCTTATTTTATCCTTTTTAGTGCGTTTTTAAAGCCCTTATTTTTTTTACTTTTTAGTTCGTTTTTTAAAATGTTTTATTTTTAGTGTTTTTTAACACTTTTTTTATCTATTTTTTTAATATATTTTTTATTATATTTTTTTAAATATTTTTTTTTTATATTTTTTTTTATATTTTTTTTTGAATGAAGTCTCTCACAGTTCTCTTTCATGCCGTTATGGTCAATTTTGTGATTTTTGGTATATAGGCTTATATGGGAGGGTCCCATTTGATACATGAAAGTTGAAAATCTAATGATGAGCGTACCTTGGGCGAAAAATTTCATGATGTTTTGACCCTACTTTGAGCCCTCTATCTCTTAAAATAAAAAAGTTATGGCTGGGACGGACAGAAATTACGGTAGTGAGTTGTAGGAAAATGTATATAATAATATATGGCGAATTTTCGAATTTTCTCCCATTTCTGTCGAGGTTAGAGGGATGATGTGTATATGAAAATTGTTCAGAATTTCAAGGCGCATCTTTTGGCGGTTGAATGAAGTCTCTCACAGTTCTCTTTCATGCCGTTATGGTCAATTTTGTGATTTTTGGTATATAGGCTTATATGGGAGGGTCCCATTTGATACATGAAAGTTGAAAATCTAATGATGAGCGTACCTTGGGCGAAAAATTTCATGATGTTTTGACCCTACTTTGAGCCCTCTATCTCTTAAAATAAAAAAGTTATCGATGGGACGGACAAAAATTACGGTAGTGAGTTGTAGGAAAATGTATATAATAATATAATTAATTTAAAAATTAATTTTTCGATAATTTTTTATAAAATTCTTAAAGATATGAAACAAAATCAAGAAATTAACTCACCCAAAAATCGATTGTACGTATCCGGCTTGAAAATTTCATGAACTTGATAGAAGAAGAATCGATACGGGAGGAAAATTTTAACATCTGGCTTCTCTTGAAACACGGAACGATCACTTTTTCTCGCATTTCTCAATTGATTCACACAAATGGCATCATTTCGCTTAACATTACAAACCGCATCCAGTGGATTCATGACCTAAAGAAAAAAAAAATAAAATTCATTTAGAATAAACTTAACTTAAAATAATTCATCCAAAAAAGAATTTTAATTCAATTTTGCTTAAAATTAAAAAATTATTAATTTTTTATACAGTTTCTTACCAATATTTTAACAAAATTTGTACAAAAGTAGACAGAAATAGCTGAAAAAAATATTTAAAAAAAGTGCTTTCGAAGCAAAAATTGAAAGCTCTTGAGATTTTTACAGTTTTTTACAACGGAAAATTATTTACAAAAAAAAAATATTTAAATAATTTTATATTTTTTTTCGATTAAATATTAACACGAGATTTTTTTTACAGGTACTGGTTCATTATTTGGTAAAGTATTTTTTTTTTCATCCGGAAATTAAAGAGAGAGAGAAAGATGTTAAAATTTTGAATATTTGGGCTTTATGATGGGAGGCAGGTGATGGCCACATTGGGGAAAATTGGGAGGGACTGGAGGCAAATCTGCGTGAGATCCAACATGCAACACCAAATTCATGCCGATGACGATGTGGAACATAAAGTGACAATGGAAGAGCCAGTATCCTAAAATTTTATAAATTTTAATTAATTTTTTTTTTATTTTAGGATTTCTGGACAGTTGCGGATTTAATTTAAAGATTAATTTTTAGGCCCCGAAGACGAAAAAAAAATAAAAAAAAGGCTTCTTTTAAATTTAGAAAATTTCCAAACCAAGCAAAAATT
>NW_026973462.1:0-24262 GCF_036172545.1 Culicoides brevitarsis | reverse complement strand
TAATACTGCGGTCATAAAAAAAATATTTAAATTGTAAAGTATTCGAAACTTTAATTTTTGATAATTTAGCTAATAAATTGAATACATCTCGAATTTTATGTTTTATATTTTTTTTTCGTAAAATAATTCATATTAATTAAAATTAAATTTATATCAATTTTCAATCATTTTCACTCATATTCAGTACTTCTATAGGCAAGTTAAAAAGTTTCTAAGTAAGTAAGTTTTTAAGTAGAAAGTTTTTTGATGAAAAACATTGTTTAGGGTAAGTTTCATTAGAAGACGTTTTACGAAGAGATAAATTTTTTTTTCCAAATTTTCAAAAACATTTTTTTTTTTTTTTTGATGAAAAATATTGGTTAGGGTAAGTTTCATTAGAAGGAGTTTTTTTCACTTATATACAAGCAAAAAGTAATATTTTTTTCCAAAAATGCACTATCTTTTTTTTTACTTATATACAAGCAAAAAGTAATATTTTTTTCCAAAAATGCACTATCTTTTTTTTTACTTATATACAAGCAAAAAGTAATATTTTTTTCCAAAAATGCACTATCTTTTTTTTTACTTATATACAAGCAAAAAATAACATTTTTTTCCAAAAATGCACTATCTTTTTTTTTACTTATATACAAGCAAAAAGTAACATTTTTTTCCAAAAATGCACTATCTTTTTTTTTACTTATATACAAGCAAAAAGTAATATTTTTTTCCAAAAATGCACTATCTTTTTTTTTACTTATATACAAGCAAAAAATAATATTTTTTTTCCAAAAATGCACTATCTTTTTTTTACTTATATACAAGCAAAAAGTAATATTTTTTTCCAAAAATGCACTATCTTTTTTTTTACTTATATACAAGCAAAAAATAATATTTTTTTCCAAAAATGCACTATCTTTTTTTTACTTATATACAAGCAAAAAGTAATATTTTTTTCCAAAAATGCACTATCTTTTTTTTTACTTATATATATACTATTTTTTTCCAAAAATGCACTATCTTTTTTTTTACTTATATACAAGCAAAAAATAACATTTTTTTCCAAAAATGCACTATCTTTTTTTTTACTTATATACAAGCAAAAAATAACATTTTTTTCCAAAAATGCACTATCTTTTTTTTTACTTATATACAAGCAAAAAATAATATTTTTTTCCAAAAATGCACTATCTTTTTTTTACTTATATACATAAGGACTGTAAATATATTTATTTTTTACATATTATAAAATTTAATTTAATTTTTTGTTTTTTTTTACTTAAATATAAGCAAAAAATAATATTTTTTTCCAAAAATGCACTATCTTTTTTTTTACTTAAATATAAGCAAAAAATAATATTTTTTTCCAAAAATGCACTATCTTTTTTTTTACTTATATATAAGCAAAAAGTAACATTTTTTTCCAAAAATGCACTATCTTTTTTTTTTTTTACATATTATAAAATAATTTAATTTTTTGTTTTTCGTTTTAGATTGTATCAAGTCAAAGCGGATTTTAGCATGTGAAAAGTATATGTATTGAACAGAGAAGTGCTTTTTTAATATATACAACGCGAAAAATAAATTAAGGACGGTAAATATATTTATTTTTTACATATTATAAAATTTAATTTAATTTTTTGTTTTTCGTTTTAGATTGTATCAAGTCAAAGCGGATTTTAGCATGTGAAAAGTATATGTATTGAACAGAGAAGTGCTTTTTTAAAAATAAATTACATAAGCATATACAACGCGAAAAATAATACATAAATTACATAAGGACGGTAAATATATTTATTTTTTACATATTATAAAATTTAATTTAATTTTTTGTTTTTCGTTTTAGATTGTATCAAGTCAAAGCGGATTTTAGCATGTGAAAAGTATATGTATTGAACAGAGAAGTGCTTTTTTAATATATACAACGCGAAAAATAAATTACATAAGGACGGTAAATATATTTATTTTTTACATATTATAAAATTTAATTTAATTTTTTGTTTTTCGTTTTAGATTGTATCAAGTCAAAGCGGATTTTAGCATGTGAAAAGTATATGTATTGAACAGAGAAATATATACAACGTGCTTTTTTAATATATACAACGCGAAAAATAAATTACATAAGGACGGTAAATATATTTATTTTTTACATATTATAAAATTTAATTTAATTTTTTGTTTTTCGTTTTAGATTGTATCAAGTCAAAGCGGATTTTAGCATGTGAAAAGTATATGTATTGAACAGAGAAGTGCTTTTTTAATATATACAACGCGAAAAATAAATTACATAAGGACGGTAAATATATTTATTTTTTACATATTATAAAATTTAATTTAATTTTTTGTTTTTCGTTTTAGATTGTATCAAGTCAAAGCGGATTTTAGCATGTGAAAAGTATATGTATTGAACAGAGAAGTGCTTTTTTAATATATACAACGCGAAAAATAAATTACATAAGGACGGTAAATATATTTATTTTTTACATATTATAAAATTTAATTTAATTTTTTGTTTTTCGTTTTAGATTGTATCAAGTCAAAGCGGATTTTAGCATGTGAAAAGTATATGTATTGAACAGAGAAGTGCTTTTTTAATATATACAACGCGAAAAATAAATTACATAAGGACGGTAAATATATTTATTTTTTACATATTATAAAATTTAATTTAATTTTTTGTTTTTCGTTTTAGATTGTATCAAGTCAAAGCGGATTTTAGCATGTGAAAAGTATATGTATTGAACAGAGAAGTGCTTTTTTAATATATACAACGCGAAAAATAAATTACATAAGGACGGTAAATATATTTATTTTTTACATATTATAAAATTTAATTTAATTTTTTGTTTTTCGTTTTAGATTGTATCAAGTCAAAGCGGATTTTAGCATGTGAAAAGTATATGTATTGAACAGAGAAGTGCTTTTTTAATATATACAACGCGAAAAATAAATTACATAAGGACGGTAAATATATTTATTTTTTACATATTATAAAATTTAATTTAATTTTTTGTTTTTCGTTTTAGATTGTATCAAGTCAAAGCGGATTTTAGCATGTGAAAAGTATATGTATTGAACAGAGAAGTGCTTTTTTAATATATACAACGCGAAAAATAAATTACATAAGGACGGTAAATATATTTATTTTTTACATATTATAAAATTTAATTTAATTTTTTGTTTTTCGTTTTAGATTGTATCAAGTCAAAGCGGATTTTAGCATGTGAAAAGTATATGTATTGAACAGAGAAGTGCTTTTTTAATATATACAACGCGAAAAATAAATTACATAAGGACGGTAAATATATTTATTTTTTACATATTATAAAATTTAATTTAATTTTTTGTTTTTCGTTTTAGATTGTATCAAGTCAAAGCGGATTTTAGCATGTGAAAAGTATATGTATTGAACAGAGAAGTGCTTTTTTAATATATACAACGCGAAAAATAAATTACATAAGGACGGTAAATATATTTATTTTTTACATATTATAAAATTTAATTTAATTTTTTGTTTTTCGTTTTAGATTGTATCAAGTCAAAGCGGATTTTAGCATGTGAAAAGTATATGTATTGAACAGAGAAGTGCTTTTTTAATATATACAACGCGAAAAATAAATTACATAAGGACGGTAAATATATTTATTTTTTACATATTATAAAATTTAATTTAATTTTTTGTTTTTCGTTTTAGATTGTATCAAGTCAAAGCGGATTTTAGCATGTGAAAAGTATATGTATTGAACAGAGAAGTGCTTTTTTAATATATACAACGCGAAAAATAAATTACATAAGGACGGTAAATATATTTATTTTTTACATATTATAAAATTTAATTTAATTTTTTGTTTTTCGTTTTAGATTGTATCAAGTCAAAGCGGATTTTAGCATGTGAAAAGTATATGTATTGAACAGAGAAGTGCTTTTTTAATATATACAACGCGAAAAATAAATTACATAAGGACGGTAAATATATTTATTTTTTACATATTATAAAATTTAATTTAATTTTTTGTTTTTCGTTTTAGATTGTATCAAGTCAAAGCGGATTTTAGCATGTGAAAAGTATATGTATTGAACAGAGAAGTGCTTTTTTAATATATACAACGCGAAAAATAAATTACATAAGGACGGTAAATATATTTATTTTTTACATATTATAAAATTTAATTTAATTTTTTGTTTTTCGTTTTAGATTGTATCAAGTCAAAGCGGATTTTAGCATGTGAAAAGTATATGTATTGAACAGAGAAGTGCTTTTTTAATATATACAACGCGAAAAATAAATTACATAAGGACGGTAAATATATTTATTTTTTACATATTATAAAATTTAATTTAATTTTTTGTTTTTCGTTTTAGATTGTATCAAGTCAAAGCGGATTTTAGCATGTGAAAAGTATATGTATTGAACAGAGAAGTGCTTTTTTAATATATACAACGCGAAAAATAAATTACATAAGGACGGTAAATATATTTATTTTTTACATATTATAAAATTTAATTTAATTTTTTGTTTTTCGTTTTAGATTGTATCAAGTCAAAGCGGATTTTAGCATGTGAAAAGTATATGTATTGAACAGAGAAGTGCTTTTTTAATATATACAACGCGAAAAATAAATTACATAAGGACGGTAAATATATTTATTTTTTACATATTATAAAATTTAATTTAATTTTTTGTTTTTCGTTTTAGATTGTATCAAGTCAAAGCGGATTTTAGCATGTGAAAAGTATATGTATTGAACAGAGAAGTGCTTTTTTAATATATACAACGCGAAAAATAAATTACATAAGGACGGTAAATATATTTATTTTTTACATATTATAAAATTTAATTTAATTTTTTGTTTTTCGTTTTAGATTGTATCAAGTCAAAGCGGATTTTAGCATGTGAAAAGTATATGTATTGAACAGAGAAGTGCTTTTTTAATATATACAACGCGAAAAATAAATTACATAAGGACGGTAAATATATTTATTTTTTACATATTATAAAATTTAATTTAATTTTTTGTTTTTCGTTTTAGATTGTATCAAGTCAAAGCGGATTTTAGCATGTGAAAAGTATATGTATTGAACAGAGAAGTGCTTTTTTAATATATACAACGCGAAAAATAAATTACATAAGGACGGTAAATATATTTATTTTTTACATATTATAAAATTTAATTTAATTTTTTGTTTTTCGTTTTAGATTGTATCAAGTCAAAGCGGATTTTAGCATGTGAAAAGTATATGTATTGAACAGAGAAGTGCTTTTTTAATATATACAACGCGAAAAATAAATTACATAAGGACGGTAAATATATTTATTTTTTACATATTATAAAATTTAATTTAATTTTTTGTTTTTCGTTTTAGATTGTATCAAGTCAAAGCGGATTTTAGCATGTGAAAAGTATATGTATTGAACAGAGAAGTGCTTTTTTAATATATACAACGCGAAAAATAAATTACATAAGGACGGTAAATATATTTATTTTTTACATATTATAAAATTTAATTTAATTTTTTGTTTTTCGTTTTAGATTGTATCAAGTCAAAGCGGATTTTAGCATGTGAAAAGTATATGTATTGAACAGAGAAGTGCTTTTTTAATATATACAACGCGAAAAATAAATTACATAAGGACGGTAAATATATTTATTTTTTACATATTATAAAATTTAATTTAATTTTTTGTTTTTCGTTTTAGATTGTATCAAGTCAAAGCGGATTTTAGCATGTGAAAAGTATATGTATTGAACAGAGAAGTGCTTTTTTAATATATACAACGCGAAAAATAAATTACATAAGGACGGTAAATATATTTATTTTTTACATATTATAAAATTTAATTTAATTTTTTGTTTTTCGTTTTAGATTGTATCAAGTCAAAGCGGATTTTAGCATGTGAAAAGTATATGTATTGAACAGAGAAGTGCTTTTTTAATATATACAACGCGAAAAATAAATTACATAAGGACGGTAAATATATTTATTTTTTACATATTATAAAATTTAATTTAATTTTTTGTTTTTCGTTTTAGATTGTATCAAGTCAAAGCGGATTTTAGCATGTGAAAAGTATATGTATTGAACAGAGAAGTGCTTTTTTAATATATACAACGCGAAAAATAAATTACATAAGGACGGTAAATATATTTATTTTTTACATATTATAAAATTTAATTTAATTTTTTGTTTTTCGTTTTAGATTGTATCAAGTCAAAGCGGATTTTAGCATGTGAAAAGTATATGTATTGAACAGAGAAGTGCTTTTTTAATATATACAACGCGAAAAATAAATTACATAAGGACGGTAAATATATTTATTTTTTACATATTATAAAATTTAATTTAATTTTTTGTTTTTCGTTTTAGATTGTATCAAGTCAAAGCGGATTTTAGCATGTGAAAAGTATATGTATTGAACAGAGAAGTGCTTTTTTAATATATACAACGCGAAAAATAAATTACATAAGGACGGTAAATATATTTATTTTTTACATATTATAAAATTTAATTTAATTTTTTGTTTTTCGTTTTAGATTGTATCAAGTCAAAGCGGATTTTAGCATGTGAAAAGTATATGTATTGAACAGAGAAGTGCTTTTTTAATATATACAACGCGAAAAATAAATTACATAAGGACGGTAAATATATTTATTTTTTACATATTATAAAATTTAATTTAATTTTTTGTTTTTCGTTTTAGATTGTATCAAGTCAAAGCGGATTTTAGCATGTGAAAAGTATATGTATTGAACAGAGAAGTGCTTTTTTAATATATACAACGCGAAAAATAAATTACATAAGGACGGTAAATATATTTATTTTTTACATATTATAAAATTTAATTTAATTTTTTGTTTTTCGTTTTAGATTGTATCAAGTCAAAGCGGATTTTAGCATGTGAAAAGTATATGTATTGAACAGAGAAGTGCTTTTTTAATATATACAACGCGAAAAATAAATTACATAAGGACGGTAAATATATTTATTTTTTACATATTATAAAATTTAATTTAATTTTTTGTTTTTCGTTTTAGATTGTATCAAGTCAAAGCGGATTTTAGCATGTGAAAAGTATATGTATTGAACAGAGAAGTGCTTTTTTAATATATACAACGCGAAAAATAAATTACATAAGGACGGTAAATATATTTATTTTTTACATATTATAAAATTTAATTTAATTTTTTGTTTTTCGTTTTAGATTGTATCAAGTCAAAGCGGATTTTAGCATGTGAAAAGTATATGTATTGAACAGAGAAGTGCTTTTTTAATATATACAACGCGAAAAATAAATTACATAAGGACGGTAA
Organism: Culicoides brevitarsis; assembly: GCF_036172545.1. NCBI lineage: Eukaryota > Metazoa > Arthropoda > Insecta > Diptera > Ceratopogonidae > Culicoides > Culicoides brevitarsis. The sequence continues at coordinate 16,973 of NW_026973462.1, read as the reverse complement.
ATATATTTATTTTTTACATATTATAAAATTTAATTTAATTTTTTGTTTTTCGTTTTAGATTGTATCAAGTCAAAGCGGATTTTAGCATGTGAAAAGTATATGTATTGAACAGAGAAGTGCTTTTTTAATATATACAACGCGAAAAATAAATTACATAAGGACGGTAAATATATTTATTTTTTACATATTATAAAATTTAATTTAATTTTTTGTTTTTCGTTTTAGATTGTATCAAGTCAAAGCGGATTTTAGCATGTGAAAAGTATATGTATTGAACAGAGAAGTGCTTTTTTAATATATACAACGCGAAAAATAAATTACATAAGGACGGTAAATATATTTATTTTTTACATATTATAAAATTTAATTTAATTTTTTGTTTTTCGTTTTAGATTGTATCAAGTCAAAGCGGATTTTAGCATGTGAAAAGTATATGTATTGAACAGAGAAGTGCTTTTTTAATATATACAACGCGAAAAATAAATTACATAAGGACGGTAAATATATTTATTTTTTACATATTATAAAATTTAATTTAATTTTTTGTTTTTCGTTTTAGATTGTATCAAGTCAAAGCGGATTTTAGCATGTGAAAAGTATATGTATTGAACAGAGAAGTGCTTTTTTAATATATACAACGCGAAAAATAAATTACATAAGGACGGTAAATATATTTATTTTTTACATATTATAAAATTTAATTTAATTTTTTGTTTTTCGTTTTAGATTGTATCAAGTCAAAGCGGATTTTAGCATGTGAAAAGTATATGTATTGAACAGAGAAGTGCTTTTTTAATATATACAACGCGAAAAATAAATTACATAAGGACGGTAAATATATTTATTTTTTACATATTATAAAATTTAATTTAATTTTTTGTTTTTCGTTTTAGATTGTATCAAGTCAAAGCGGATTTTAGCATGTGAAAAGTATATGTATTGAACAGAGAAGTGCTTTTTTAATATATACAACGCGAAAAATAAATTACATAAGGACGGTAAATATATTTATTTTTTACATATTATAAAATTTAATTTAATTTTTTGTTTTTCGTTTTAGATTGTATCAAGTCAAAGCGGATTTTAGCATGTGAAAAGTATATGTATTGAACAGAGAAGTGCTTTTTTAATATATACAACGCGAAAAATAAATTACATAAGGACGGTAAATATATTTATTTTTTACATATTATAAAATTTAATTTAATTTTTTGTTTTTCGTTTTAGATTGTATCAAGTCAAAGCGGATTTTAGCATGTGAAAAGTATATGTATTGAACAGAGAAGTGCTTTTTTAATATATACAACGCGAAAAATAAATTACATAAGGACGGTAAATATATTTATTTTTTACATATTATAAAATTTAATTTAATTTTTTGTTTTTCGTTTTAGATTGTATCAAGTCAAAGCGGATTTTAGCATGTGAAAAGTATATGTATTGAACAGAGAAGTGCTTTTTTAATATATACAACGCGAAAAATAAATTACATAAGGACGGTAAATATATTTATTTTTTACATATTATAAAATTTAATTTAATTTTTTGTTTTTCGTTTTAGATTGTATCAAGTCAAAGCGGATTTTAGCATGTGAAAAGTATATGTATTGAACAGAGAAGTGCTTTTTTAATATATACAACGCGAAAAATAAATTACATAAGGACGGTAAATATATTTATTTTTTACATATTATAAAATTTAATTTAATTTTTTGTTTTTCGTTTTAGATTGTATCAAGTCAAAGCGGATTTTAGCATGTGAAAAGTATATGTATTGAACAGAGAAGTGCTTTTTTAATATATACAACGCGAAAAATAAATTACATAAGGACGGTAAATATATTTATTTTTTACATATTATAAAATTTAATTTAATTTTTTGTTTTTCGTTTATAAAATAAATTACATAAGGACGGTAAATATATTTATTTTTTACATATTATAAAATTTAATTTAATTTTTTGTTTTTCGTTTTAGATTGTATCAAGTCAAAGCGGATTTTAGCATGTGAAAAGTATATGTATTGAACAGAGAAGTGCTTTTTTAATATATACAACGCGAAAAATAAATTACATAAGGACGGTAAATATATTTATTTTTTACATATTATAAAATTTAATTTAATTTTTTGTTTTTCGTTTTAGATTGTATCAAGTCAAAGCGGATTTTAGCATGTGAAAAGTATATGTATTGAACAGAGAAGTGCTTTTTTAATATATACAACGCGAAAAATAAATTACATAAGGACGGTAAATATATTTATTTTTTACATATTATAAAATTTAATTTAATTTTTTGTTTTTCGTTTTAGATTGTATCAAGTCAAAGCGGATTTTAGCATGTGAAAAGTATATGTATTGAACAGAGAAGTGCTTTTTTAATATATACAACGCGAAAAATAAATTACATAAGGACGGTAAATATATTTATTTTTTACATATTATAAAATTTAATTTAATTTTTTGTTTTTCGTTTTAGATTGTATCAAGTCAAAGCGGATTTTAGCATGTGAAAAGTATATGTATTGAACAGAGAAGTGCTTTTTTAATATATACAACGCGAAAAATAAATTACATAAGGACGGTAAATATATTTATTTTTTACATATTATAAAATTTAATTTAATTTTTTGTTTTTCGTTTTAGATTGTATCAAGTCAAAGCGGATTTTAGCATGTGAAAAGTATATGTATTGAACAGAGAAGTGCTTTTTTAATATATACAACGCGAAAAATAAATTACATAAGGACGGTAAATATATTTATTTTTTACATATTATAAAATTTAATTTAATTTTTTGTTTTTCGTTTTAGATTGTATCAAGTCAAAGCGGATTTTAGCATGTGAAAAGTATATGTATTGAACAGAGAAGTGCTTTTTTAATATATACAACGCGAAAAATAAATTACATAAGGACGGTAAATATATTTATTTTTTACATATTATAAAATTTAATTTAATTTTTTGTTTTTCGTTTTAGATTGTATCAAGTCAAAGCGGATTTTAGCATGTGAAAAGTATATGTATTGAACAGAGAAGTGCTTTTTTAATATATACAACGCGAAAAATAAATTACATAAGGACGGTAAATATATTTATTTTTTACATATTATAAAATTTAATTTAATTTTTTGTTTTTCGTTTTAGATTGTATCAAGTCAAAGCGGATTTTAGCATGTGAAAAGTATATGTATTGAACAGAGAAGTGCTTTTTTAATATATACAACGCGAAAAATAAATTACATAAGGACGGTAAATATATTTATTTTTTACATATTATAAAATTTAATTTAATTTTTTGTTTTTCGTTTTAGATTGTATCAAGTCAAAGCGGATTTTAGCATGTGAAAAGTATATGTATTGAACAGAGAAGTGCTTTTTTAATATATACAACGCGAAAAATAAATTACATAAGGACGGTAAATATATTTATTTTTTACGGTAAATATATTTATTTTTTACATATTATAAAATTTAATTTAATTTTTTGTTTTTCGTTTTAGATTGTATCAAGTCAAAGCGGATTTTAGCATGTGAAAAGTATATGTATTGAACAGAGAAGTGCTTTTTTAATATATACAACGCGAAAAATAAATTACATAAGGACGGTAAATATATTTATTTTTTACATATTATAAAATTTAATTTAATTTTTTGTTTTTCGTTTTAGATTGTATCAAGTCAAAGCGGATTTTAGCATGTGAAAAGTATATGTATTGAACAGAGAAGTGCTTTTTTAATATATACAACGCGAAAAATAAATTACATAAGGACGGTAAATATATTTATTTTTTACATATTATAAAATTTAATTTAATTTTTTGTTTTTCGTTTTAGATTGTATCAAGTCAAAGCGGATTTTAGCATGTGAAAAGTATATGTATTGAACAGAGAAGTGCTTTTTTAATATATACAACGCGAAAAATAAATTACATAAGGACGGTAAATATATTTATTTTTTACATATTATAAAATTTAATTTAATTTTTTGTTTTTCGTTTTAGATTGTATCAAGTCAAAGCGGATTTTAGCATGTGAAAAGTATATGTATTGAACAGAGAAGTGCTTTTTTAATATATACAACGCGAAAAATAAATTACATAAGGACGGTAAATATATTTATTTTTTACATATTATAAAATTTAATTTAATTTTTTGTTTTTCGTTTTAGATTGTATCAAGTCAAAGCGGATTTTAGCATGTGAAAAGTATATGTATTGAACAGAGAAGTGCTTTTTTAATATATACAACGCGAAAAATAAATTACATAAGGACGGTAAATATATTTATTTTTTACATATTATAAAATTTAATTTAATTTTTTGTTTTTCGTTTTAGATTGTATCAAGTCAAAGCGGATTTTAGCATGTGAAAAGTATATGTATTGAACAGAGAAGTGCTTTTTTAATATATACAACGCGAAAAATAAATTACATAAGGACGGTAAATATATTTATTTTTTACATATTATAAAATTTAATTTAATTTTTTGTTTTTCGTTTTAGATTGTATCAAGTCAAAGCGGATTTTAGCATGTGAAAAGTATATGTATTGAACAGAGAAGTGCTTTTTTAATATATACAACGCGAAAAATAAATTACATAAGGACGGTAAATATATTTATTTTTTACATATTATAAAATTTAATTTAATTTTTTGTTTTTCGTTTTAGATTGTATCAAGTCAAAGCGGATTTTAGCATGTGAAAAGTATATGTATTGAACAGAGAAGTGCTTTTTTAATATATACAACGCGAAAAATAAATTACATAAGGACGGTAAATATATTTATTTTTTACATATTATAAAATTTAATTTAATTTTTTGTTTTTCGTTTTAGATTGTATCAAGTCAAAGCGGATTTTAGCATGTGAAAAGTATATGTATTGAACAGAGAAGTGCTTTTTTAATATATACAACGCGAAAAATAAATTACATAAGGACGGTAAATATATTTATTTTTTACATATTATAAAATTTAATTTAATTTTTTGGATAAATATATTTATTTTTTACATATTATAAAATTTAATTTAATTTTTTGTTTTTCGTTTTAGATTGTATCAAGTCAAAGCGGATTTTAGCATGTGAAAAGTATATGTATTGAACAGAGAAGTGCTTTTTTAATATATACAACGCGAAAAATAAATTACATAAGGACGGTAAATATATTTATTTTTTACATATTATAAAATTTAATTTAATTTTTTGTTTTTCGTTTTAGATTGTATCAAGTCAAAGCGGATTTTAGCATGTGAAAAGTATATGTATTGAACAGAGAAGTGCTTTTTTAATATATACAACGCGAAAAATAAATTACATAAGGACGGTAAATATATTTATTTTTTACATATTATAAAATTTAATTTAATTTTTTGTTTTTCGTTTTAGATTGTATCAAGTCAAAGCGGATTTTAGCATGTGAAAAGTATATGTATTGAACAGAGAAGTGCTTTTTTAATATATACAACGCGAAAAATAAATTACATAAGGACGGTAAATATATTTATTTTTTACATATTATAAAATTTAATTTAATTTTTTGTTTTTCGTTTTAGATTGTATCAAGTCAAAGCGGATTTTAGCATGTGAAAAGTATATGTATTGAACAGAGAAGTGCTTTTTTAATATATACAACGCGAAAAATAAATTACATAAGGACGGTAAATATATTTATTTTTTACATATTATAAAATTTAATTTAATTTTTTGTTTTTCGTTTTAGATTGTATCAAGTCAAAGCGGATTTTAGCATGTGAAAAGTATATGTATTGAACAGAGAAGTGCTTTTTTAATATATACAACGCGAAAAATAAATTACATAAGGACGGTAAATATATTTATTTTTTACATATTATAAAATTTAATTTAATTTTTTGTTTTTCGTTTTAGATTGTATCAAGTCAAAGCGGATTTTAGCATGTGAAAAGTATATGTATTGAACAGAGAAGTGCTTTTTTAATATATACAACGCGAAAAATAAATTACATAAGGACGGTAAATATATTTATTTTTTACATATTATAAAATTTAATTTAATTTTTTGTTTTTCGTTTTAGATTGTATCAAGTCAAAGCGGATTTTAGCATGTGAAAAGTATATGTATTGAACAGAGAAGTGCTTTTTTAATATATACAACGCGAAAAATAAATTACATAAGGACGGTAAATATATTTATTTTTTACATATTATAAAATTTAATTTAATTTTTTGTTTTTCGTTTTAGATTGTATCAAGTCAAAGCGGATTTTAGCATGTGAAAAGTATATGTATTGAACAGAGAAGTGCTTTTTTAATATATACAACGCGAAAAATAAATTACATAAGGACGGTAAATATATTTATTTTTTACATATTATAAAATTTAATTTAATTTTTTGTTTTTCGTTTTAGATTGTATCAAGTCAAAGCGGATTTTAGCATGTGAAAAGTATATGTATTGAACAGAGAAGTGCTTTTTTAATATATACAACGCGAAAAATAAATTACATAAGGACGGTAAATATATTTATTTTTTACATATTATAAAATTTAATTTAATTTTTTGTTTTTCGTTTTAGATTGTATCAAGTCAAAGCGGATTTTAGCATGTGAAAAGTATATGTATTGAACAGAGAAGTGCTTTTTTAATATATACAACGCGAAAAATAAATTACATAAGGACGGTAAATATATTTATTTTTTACATATTATAAAATTTAATTTAATTTTTTGTTTTTCGTTTTAGATTGTATCAAGTCAAAGCGGATTTTAGCATGTGAAAAGTATATGTATTGAACAGAGAAGTGCTTTTTTAATATATACAACGCGAAAAATAAATTACATAAGGACGGTAAATATATTTATTTTTTACATATTATAAAATTTAATTTAATTTTTTGTTTTTCGTTTTAGATTGTATCAAGTCAAAGCGGATTTTAGCATGTGAAAAGTATATGTATTGAACAGAGAAGTGCTTTTTTAATATATACAACGCGAAAAATAAATTACATAAGGACGGTAAATATATTTATTTTTTACATATTATAAAATTTAATTTAATTTTTTGTTTTTCGTTTTAGATTGTATCAAGTCAAAGCGGATTTTAGCATGTGAAAAGTATATGTATTGAACAGAGAAGTGCTTTTTTAATATATACAACGCGAAAAATAAATTACATAAGGACGGTAAATATATTTATTTTTTACATATTATAAAATTTAATTTAATTTTTTGTTTTTCGTTTTAGATTGTATCAAGTCAAAGCGGATTTTAGCATGTGAAAAGTATATGTATTGAACAGAGAAGTGCTTTTTTAATATATACAACGCGAAAAATAAATTACATAAGGACGGTAAATATATTTATTTTTTACATATTATAAAATTTAATTTAATTTTTTGTTTTTCGTTTTAGATTGTATCAAGTCAAAGCGGATTTTAGCATGTGAAAAGTATATGTATTGAACAGAGAAGTGCTTTTTTAATATATACAACGCGAAAAATAAATTACATAAGGACGGTAAATATATTTATTTTTTACATATTATAAAATTTAATTTAATTTTTTGTTTTTCGTTTTAGATTGTATCAAGTCAAAGCGGATTTTAGCATGTGAAAAGTATATGTATTGAACAGAGAAGTGCTTTTTTAATATATACAACGCGAAAAATAAATTACATAAGGACGGTAAATATATTTATTTTTTACATATTATAAAATTTAATTTAATTTTTTGTTTTTCGTTTTAGATTGTATCAAGTCAAAGCGGATTTTAGCATGTGAAAAGTATATGTATTGAACAGAGAAGTGCTTTTTTAATATATACAACGCGAAAAATAAATTACATAAGGACGGTAAATATATTTATTTTTTACATATTATAAAATTTAATTTAATTTTTTGTTTTTCGTTTTAGATTGTATCAAGTCAAAGCGGATTTTAGCATGTGAAAAGTATATGTATTGAACAGAGAAGTGCTTTTTTAATATATACAACGCGAAAAATAAATTACATAAGGACGGTAAATATATTTATTTTTTACATATTATAAAATTTAATTTAATTTTTTGTTTTTCGTTTTAGATTGTATCAAGTCAAAGCGGATTTTAGCATGTGAAAAGTATATGTATTGAACAGAGAAGTGCTTTTTTAATATATACAACGCGAAAAATAAATTACATAAGGACGGTAAATATATTTATTTTTTACATATTATAAAATTTAATTTAATTTTTTGTTTTTCGTTTTAGATTGTATCAAGTCAAAGCGGATTTTAGCATGTGAAAAGTATATGTATTGAACAGAGAAGTGCTTTTTTAATATATACAACGCGAAAAATAAATTACATAAGGACGGTAAATATATTTATTTTTTACATATTATAAAATTTAATTTAATTTTTTGTTTTTCGTTTTAGATTGTATCAAGTCAAAGCGGATTTTAGCATGTGAAAAGTATATGTATTGAACAGAGAAGTGCTTTTTTAATATATACAACGCGAAAAATAAATTACATAAGGACGGTAAATATATTTATTTTTTACATATTATAAAATTTAATTTAATTTTTTGTTTTTCGTTTTAGATTGTATCAAGTCAAAGCGGATTTTAGCATGTGAAAAGTATATGTATTGAACAGAGAAGTGCTTTTTTAATATATACAACGCGAAAAATAAATTACATAAGGACGGTAAATATATTTATTTTTTACATATTATAAAATTTAATTTAATTTTTTGTTTTTCGTTTTAGATTGTATCAAGTCAAAGCGGATTTTAGCATGTGAAAAGTATATGTATTGAACAGAGAAGTGCTTTTTTAATATATACAACGCGAAAAATAAATTACATAAGGACGGTAAATATATTTATTTTTTACATATTATAAAATTTAATTTAATTTTTTGTTTTTCGTTTTAGATTGTATCAAGTCAAAGCGGATTTTAGCATGTGAAAAGTATATGTATTGAACAGAGAAGTGCTTTTTTAATATATACAACGCGAAAAATAAATTACATAAGGACGGTAAATATATTTATTTTTTACATATTATAAAATTTAATTTAATTTTTTGTTTTTCGTTTTAGATTGTATCAAGTCAAAGCGGATTTTAGCATGTGAAAAGTATATGTATTGAACAGAGAAGTGCTTTTTTAATATATACAACGCGAAAAATAAATTACATAAGGACGGTAAATATATTTATTTTTTACATATTATAAAATTTAATTTAATTTTTTGTTTTTCGTTTTAGATTGTATCAAGTCAAAGCGGATTTTAGCATGTGAAAAGTATATGTATTGAACAGAGAAGTGCTTTTTTAATATATACAACGCGAAAAATAAATTACATAAGGACGGTAAATATATTTATTTTTTACATATTATAAAATTTAATTTAATTTTTTGTTTTTCGTTTTAGATTGTATCAAGTCAAAGCGGATTTTAGCATGTGAAAAGTATATGTATTGAACAGAGAAGTGCTTTTTTAATATATACAACGCGAAAAATAAATTACATAAGGACGGTAAATATATTTATTTTTTACATATTATAAAATTTAATTTAATTTTTTGTTTTTCGTTTTAGATTGTATCAAGTCAAAGCGGATTTTAGCATGTGAAAAGTATATGTATTGAACAGAGAAGTGCTTTTTTAATATATACAACGCGAAAAATAAATTACATAAGGACGGTAAATATATTTATTTTTTACATATTATAAAATTTAATTTAATTTTTTGTTTTTCGTTTTAGATTGTATCAAGTCAAAGCGGATTTTAGCATGTGAAAAGTATATGTATTGAACAGAGAAGTGCTTTTTTAATATATACAACGCGAAAAATAAATTACATAAGGACGGTAAATATATTTATTTTTTACATATTATAAAATTTAATTTAATTTTTTGTTTTTCGTTTTAGATTGTATCAAGTCAAAGCGGATTTTAGCATGTGAAAAGTATATGTATTGAACAGAGAAGTGCTTTTTTAATATATACAACGCGAAAAATAAATTACATAAGGACGGTAAATATATTTATTTTTTACATATTATAAAATTTAATTTAATTTTTTGTTTTTCGTTTTAGATTGTATCAAGTCAAAGCGGATTTTAGCATGTGAAAAGTATATGTATTGAACAGAGAAGTGCTTTTTTAATATATACAACGCGAAAAATAAATTACATAAGGACGGTAAATATATTTATTTTTTACATATTATAAAATTTAATTTAATTTTTTGTTTTTCGTTTTAGATTGTATCAAGTCAAAGCGGATTTTAGCATGTGAAAAGTATATGTATTGAACAGAGAAGTGCTTTTTTAATATATACAACGCGAAAAATAAATTACATAAGGACGGTAAATATATTTATTTTTTACATATTATAAAATTTAATTTAATTTTTTGTTTTTCGTTTTAGATTGTATCAAGTCAAAGCGGATTTTAGCATGTGAAAAGTATATGTATTGAACAGAGAAGTGCTTTTTTAATATATACAACGCGAAAAATAAATTACATAAGGACGGTAAATATATTTATTTTTTACATATTATAAAATTTAATTTAATTTTTTGTTTTTCGTTTTTTATTTTTTACATATTATAAAATTTAATTTAATTTTTTGTTTTTCGTTTTAGATTGTATCAAGTCAAAGCGGATTTTAGCATGTGAAAAGTATATGTATTGAACAGAGAAGTGCTTTTTTAATATATACAACGCGAAAAATAAATTACATAAGGACGGTAAATATATTTATTTTTTACATATTATAAAATTTAATTTAATTTTTTGTTTTTCGTTTTAGATTGTATCAAGTCAAAGCGGATTTTAGCATGTGAAAAGTATATGTATTGAACAGAGAAGTGCTTTTTTAATATATACAACGCGAAAAATAAATTACATAAGGACGGTAAATATATTTATTTTTTACATATTATAAAATTTAATTTAATTTTTTGTTTTTCGTTTTAGATTGTATCAAGTCAAAGCGGATTTTAGCATGTGAAAAGTATATGTATTGAACAGAGAAGTGCTTTTTTAATATATACAACGCGAAAAATAAATTACATAAGGACGGTAAATATATTTATTTTTTACATATTATAAAATTTAATTTAATTTTTTGTTTTTCGTTTTAGATTGTATCAAGTCAAAGCGGATTTTAGCATGTGAAAAGTATATGTATTGAACAGAGAAGTGCTTTTTTAATATATACAACGCGAAAAATAAATTACATAAGGACGGTAAATATATTTATTTTTTACATATTATAAAATTTAATTTAATTTTTTGTTTTTCGTTTTAGATTGTATCAAGTCAAAGCGGATTTTAGCATGTGAAAAGTATATGTATTGAACAGAGAAGTGCTTTTTTAATATATACAACGCGAAAAATAAATTACATAAGGACGGTAAATATATTTATTTTTTACATATTATAAAATTTAATTTAATTTTTTGTTTTTCGTTTTAGATTGTATCAAGTCAAAGCGGATTTTAGCATGTGAAAAGTATATGTATTGAACAGAGAAGTGCTTTTTTAATATATACAACGCGAAAAATAAATTACATAAGGACGGTAAATATATTTATTTTTTACATATTATAAAATTTAATTTAATTTTTTGTTTTTCGTTTTAGATTGTATCAAGTCAAAGCGGATTTTAGCATGTGAAAAGTATATGTATTGAACAGAGAAGTGCTTTTTTAATATATACAACGCGAAAAATAAATTACATAAGGACGGTAAATATATTTATTTTTTACATATTATAAAATTTAATTTAATTTTTTGTTTTTCGTTTTAGATTGTATCAAGTCAAAGCGGATTTTAGCATGTGAAAAGTATATGTATTGAACAGAGAAGTGCTTTTTTAATATATACAACGCGAAAAATAAATTACATAAGGACGGTAAATATATTTATTTTTTACATATTATAAAATTTAATTTAATTTTTTGTTTTTCGTTTTAGATTGTATCAAGTCAAAGCGGATTTTAGCATGTGAAAAGTATATGTATTGAACAGAGAAGTGCTTTTTTAATATATACAACGCGAAAAATAAATTACATAAGGACGGTAAATATATTTATTTTTTACATATTATAAAATTTAATTTAATTTTTTGTTTTTCGTTTTAGATTGTATCAAGTCAAAGCGGATTTTAGCATGTGAAAAGTATATGTATTGAACAGAGAAGTGCTTTTTTAATATATACAACGCGAAAAATAAATTACATAAGGACGGTAAATATATTTATTTTTTACATATTATAAAATTTAATTTAATTTTTTGTTTTTCGTTTTAGATTGTATCAAGTCAAAGCGGATTTTAGCATGTGAAAAGTATATGTATTGAACAGAGAAGTGCTTTTTTAATATATACAACGCGAAAAATAAATTACATAAGGACGGTAAATATATTTATTTTTTACATATTATAAAATTTAATTTAATTTTTTGTTTTTCGTTTTAGATTGTATCAAGTCAAAGCGGATTTTAGCATGTGAAAAGTATATGTAACAGAGAAGTGCTTTTTTAATATATACAACGCGAAAAATAAATTACATAAGGACGGTAAATATATTTATTTTTTACATATTATAAAATTTAATTTAATTTTTTGTTTTTCGTTTTAGATTGTATCAAGTCAAAGCGGATTTTAGCATGTGAAAAGTATATGTATTGAACAGAGAAGTGCTTTTTTAATATATACAACGCGAAAAATAAATTACATAAGGACGGTAAATATATTTATTTTTTACATATTATAAAATTTAATTTAATTTTTTGTTTTTCGTTTTAGATTGTATCAAGTCAAAGCGGATTTTAGCATGTGAAAAGTATATGTATTGAACAGAGAAGTGCTTTTTTAATATATACAACGCGAAAAATAAATTACATAAGGACGGTAAATATATTTATTTTTTACATATTATAAAATTTAATTTAATTTTTTGTTTTTCGTTTTAGATTGTATCAAGTCAAAGCGGATTTTAGCATGTGAAAAGTATATGTAACAGAGAAGTGCTTTTTTAATATATACAACGCGAAAAATAAATTACATAAGGACGGTAAATATATTTATTTTTTACATATTATAAAATTTAATTTAATTTTTTGTTTTTCGTTTTAGATTGTATCAAGTCAAAGCGGATTTTAGCATGTGAAAAGTATATGTATTGAACAGAGAAGTGCTTTTTTAATATATACAACGCGAAAAATAAATTACATAAGGACGGTAAATATATTTATTTTTTACATATTATAAAATTTAATTTAATTTTTTGTTTTTCGTTTTAGATTGTATCAAGTCAAAGCGGATTTTAGCATGTGAAAAGTATATGTATTGAACAGAGAAGTGCTTTTTTAATATATACAACGCGAAAAATAAATTACATAAGGACGGTAAATATATTTATTTTTTACATATTATAAAATTTAATTTAATTTTTTGTTTTTCGTTTTAGATTGTATCAAGTCAAAGCGGATTTTAGCATGTGAAAAGTATATGTATTGAACAGAGAAGTGCTTTTTTAATATATACAACGCGAAAAATAAATTACATAAGGACGGTAAATATATTTATTTTTTACATATTATAAAATTTAATTTAATTTTTTGTTTTTCGTTTTAGATTGTATCAAGTCAAAGCGGATTTTAGCATGTGAAAAGTATATGTATTGAACAGAGAAGTGCTTTTTTAATATATACAACGCGAAAAATAAATTACATAAGGACGGTAAATATATTTATTTTTTACATATTATAAAATTTAATTTAATTTTTTGTTTTTCGTTTTAGATTGTATCAAGTCAAAGCGGATTTTAGCATGTGAAAAGTATATGTATTGAACAGAGAAGTGCTTTTTTAATATATACAACGCGAAAAATAAATTACATAAGGACGGTAAATATATTTATTTTTTACATATTATAAAATTTAATTTAATTTTTTGTTTTTCGTTTTAGATTGTATCAAGTCAAAGCGGATTTTAGCATGTGAAAAGTATATGTATTGAACAGAGAAGTGCTTTTTTAATATATACAACGCGAAAAATAAATTACATAAGGACGGTAAATATATTTATTTTTTACATATTATAAAATTTAATTTAATTTTTTGTTTTTCGTTTTAGATTGTATCAAGTCAAAGCGGATTTTAGCATGTGAAAAGTATATGTATTGAACAGAGAAGTGCTTTTTTAATATATACAACGCGAAAAATAAATTACATAAGGACGGTAAATATATTTATTTTTTACATATTATAAAATTTAATTTAATTTTTTGTTTTTCGTTTTAGATTGTATCAAGTCAAAGCGGATTTTAGCATGTGAAAAGTATATGTATTGAACAGAGAAGTGCTTTTTTAATATATACAACGCGAAAAATAAATTACATAAGGACGGTAAATATATTTATTTTTTACATATTATAAAATTTAATTTAATTTTTTGTTTTTCGTTTTAGATTGTATCAAGTCAAAGCGGATTTTAGCATGTGAAAAGTATATGTATTGAACAGAGAAGTGCTTTTTTAATATATACAACGCGAAAAATAAATTACATAAGGACGGTAAATATATTTATTTTTTACATATTATAAAATTTAATTTAATTTTTTGTTTTTCGTTTTAGATTGTATCAAGTCAAAGCGGATTTTAGCATGTGAAAAGTATATGTATTGAACAGAGAAGTGCTTTTTTAATATATACAACGCGAAAAATAAATTACATAAGGACGGTAAATATATTTATTTTTTACATATTATAAAATTTAATTTAATTTTTTGTTTTTCGTTTTAGATTGTATCAAGTCAAAGCGGATTTTAGCATGTGAAAAGTATATGTATTGAACAGAGAAGTGCTTTTTTAATATATACAACGCGAAAAATAAATTACATAAGGACGGTAAATATATTTATTTTTTACATATTATAAAATTTAATTTAATTTTTTGTTTTTCGTTTTAGATTGTATCAAGTCAAAGCGGATTTTAGCATGTGAAAAGTATATGTATTGAACAGAGAAGTGCTTTTTTAATATATACAACGCGAAAAATAAATTACATAAGGACGGTAAATATATTTATTTTTTACATATTATAAAATTTAATTTAATTTTTTGTTTTTCGTTTTAGATTGTATCAAGTCAAAGCGGATTTTAGCATGTGAAAAGTATATGTATTGAACAGAGAAGTGCTTTTTTAATATATACAACGCGAAAAATAAATTACATAAGGACGGTAAATATATTTATTTTTTACATATTATAAAATTTAATTTAATTTTTTGTTTTTCGTTTTAGATTGTATCAAGTCAAAGCGGATTTTAGCATGTGAAAAGTATATGTATTGAACAGAGAAGTGCTTTTTTAATATATACAACGCGAAAAATAAATTACATAAGGACGGTAAATATATTTATTTTTTACATATTATAAAATTTAATTTAATTTTTTGTTTTTCGTTTTAGATTGTATCAAGTCAAAGCGGATTTTAGCATGTGAAAAGTATATGTATTGAACAGAGAAGTGCTTTTTTAATATATACAACGCGAAAAATAAATTACATAAGGACGGTAAATATATTTATTTTTTACATATTATAAAATTTAATTTAATTTTTTGTTTTTCGTTTTAGATTGTATCAAGTCAAAGCGGATTTTAGCATGTGAAAAGTATATGTATTGAACAGAGAAGTGCTTTTTTAATATATACAACGCGAAAAATAAATTACATAAGGACGGTAAATATATTTATTTTTTACATATTATAAAATTTAATTTAATTTTTTGTTTTTCGTTTTAGATTGTATCAAGTCAAAGCGGATTTTAGCATGTGAAAAGTATATGTATTGAACAGAGAAGTGCTTTTTTAATATATACAACGCGAAAAATAAATTACATAAGGACGGTAAATATATTTATTTTTTACATATTATAAAATTTAATTTAATTTTTTGTTTTTCGTTTTAGATTGTATCAAGTCAAAGCGGATTTTAGCATGTGAAAAGTATATGTATTGAACAGAGAAGTGCTTTTTTAATATATACAACGCGAAAAATAAATTACATAAGGACGGTAAATATATTTATTTTTTACATATTATAAAATTTAATTTAATTTTTTGTTTTTCGTTTTAGATTGTATCAAGTCAAAGCGGATTTTAGCATGTGAAAAGTATATGTATTGAACAGAGAAGTGCTTTTTTAATATATACAACGCGAAAAATAAATTACATAAGGACGGTAAATATATTTATTTTTTACATATTATAAAATTTAATTTAATTTTTTGTTTTTCGTTTTAGATTGTATCAAGTCAAAGCGGATTTTAGCATGTGAAAAGTATATGTATTGAACAGAGAAGTGCTTTTTTAATATATACAACGCGAAAAATAAATTACATAAGGACGGTAAATATATTTATTTTTTACATATTATAAAATTTAATTTAATTTTTTGTTTTTCGTTTTAGATTGTATCAAGTCAAAGCGGATTTTAGCATGTGAAAAGTATATGTATTGAACAGAGAAGTGCTTTTTTAATATATACAACGCGAAAAATAAATTACATAAGGACGGTAAATATATTTATTTTTTACATATTATAAAATTTAATTTAATTTTTTGTTTTTCGTTTTAGATTGTATCAAGTCAAAGCGGATTTTAGCATGTGAAAAGTATATGTATTGAACAGAGAAGTGCTTTTTTAATATATACAACGCGAAAAATAAATTACATAAGGACGGTAAATATATTTATTTTTTACATATTATAAAATTTAATTTAATTTTTTGTTTTTCGTTTTAGATTGTATCAAGTCAAAGCGGATTTTAGCATGTGAAAAGTATATGTATTGAACAGAGAAGTGCTTTTTTAATATATACAACGCGAAAAATAAATTACATAAGGACGGTAAATATATTTATTTTTTACATATTATAAAATTTAATTTAATTTTTTGTTTTTCGTTTTAGATTGTATCAAGTCAAAGCG